>NW_007737411.1:39679-47206 GCF_000696425.1 Galeopterus variegatus | reverse complement strand
AAAAAAAAAAAAAAAAAAAAAAAAAAAAAAAGAAAGAGGGGAGTAGCCAACTGTATCAAATGGGTTGAGAGTCAAGAAAAGTGAAGGCTAGAAATGCCCATTGGATTTAGCTGCATGGAGGTCTTAGATGCTCGTAACGAGAAAGTCACAGTGGAATGGGGTGATGGAAGCCAGATTAAAGTGAGTTAAGAAAAGAAAGTGAGGAAAAAAAGATGGCCGAGTGAAAACGCTGCTGCTGAGAGGTTAAATAAGAGGAGCCTGAAAAACATTCATTAGAATAGTTGACATGGTGGAGAGATGGTGGCAGAAGCCACATCAGAGACGACTGAAGAGTGACAGGTGATGACATAGAGATAGCTCATTTGAGAAATTATGCTATGAAGGAAGGGAAAAGATAACGTCAGAAGTCAAGAGAGGTGAGTTTGAGGGATCGTCCCTCTCCTCCCCCACTCTCTTTCTTAATAACAAAGAATTTTTATTTTATTCTATTTTATTAAGAATATTCATGAGATACAAAGCTAATTGTCACCCCTCATGCCCATGAAGTGAGAGCCATTCATACCGGGGGCGTCCCCACTACCGGAAGTTACATTTGTACCCCGTGTCTCCACCCGATTATCCCCCAGCCTCCCTCCCTCAAGAACTGTATAATATTGATTATCTTTTATGATTTTGGTCAATCTCTCTCTTTAAAATATCTTTAATAACGAAGAATCTTTCCTTTTCTACCTTCCTATCAAATCTCAATTCATAATCAATAGGAACATCTAGGATCTTTATTTTACTAACCATAATTTTCACTATTTTCACCATCACCGTTATCAGCAATCATCAACAGCATTTCTAAGTTTCTAAGTGGCACGAGGTACTCTAAAAAGAAACGTCATTTTTGTCTCTTTCTGCTCTATCTCAAACCCTGGCTGGAACGGACGGCCTGGCAAATCTGCCTTACGCAGCATGTACACAGCTGAAATAAGTGCAGAGATTTTTGCTTGTCTGGGAAAACTTCTGTTTTCATTCTACTTACCAAGCAAACATCATGGTCAGGAATAGCGGAGATCAGAAAAATCCATTTTGAAGATGCTACAATTTAAAGTATGAAATATCAAACTACTAGAGTTTTGTGAGCCTTTATGCCCAATTTTTTTTAACAGCTTAACATTATTTATTTATTTATTTACTTACTTATCTATCTATCTATCTATTTATTTATTTATTTATTCTTTATTGAATCATAATTGATTATACATATTTTTGGGATTCAATGTTGACATATGTTGATCAAATCAATATTATTAATATGTATATTGGTACAAATGGTACTTACTGTTTATGCCCTTTGTCCAATCTCTCCCTATAACCCTCTCCCTGCCCCCTCCCCCCACTGATAACCCTAGATTTCTTCTCTCCTTCTGAACGAGTAATGGTTACTCTGTTGATTTGTTGCCTAGATGATCTGTCCAATGTTGAGAGGTGTGATCAGGTCCCCCAATATTATCATACAGCACATGTTTCTTCTGTCCCTCTGGCATGGGCTTTGTGGAGAGAAACACCTTTTCTTTGGTCTATGTGGGTGACTCTCCTTGTGTCAATGCACTCCAGTGGCTGGAGGACCATCTGCATGGTGGTTGTGGCATCTAGCCACTTTCACGGCAGTCATGGTTATTGTGGTGGCTGTGGTGGGCCACCCACATGGAGGTGCTGCTTTTGGCATGCTCCTTGGCACTGGTGGTGTGCCTGGTTGTGGGGGTTGTCTGGTCCCCGGCTCCAGGACTCAGGCCCCTTGGCAGGGTTCTGAGGTAATGGCAGTGTGCCTAGATGTGGGCGGGGGGGTGGTCTGTTCCCTGGGTCCTTACCCTGGGCCCCCGGGTGGGCCCCCTCTTTATGCCCCATATTAAAGACATGTATAAGTGGTAAAATTTGCCTTTATTTTGTTTAATCTCTTTGCTTTCAGCATTTGTTGAAGTATTTATGGAGCATCTACTTACTGCTAGCATTGTGCTAGTACTAGAAATAGAACCATGAAGAAGAGATGCTTTCTGATTTCAAAGGATTTGTAGTGTGGTGTGACTAAGATAAATACAGACGAGAAAAGCAATCACTTGCAAGTAAGTAGGCACCAGTCATGTTGAGCGCATGGTGCTATGTAAGCACACAGAAGGAGCTCTGGTCTTGGAGGGCTTGGGGAGGCTTCTTTTAGGATGTAATTTGGAAGTCAAGAACTGAAAATGACTAGAACCTTGGTGAAGGGAGCAGGGAGAGAAGAGATATTTTTTTTTACAGAGAGAACAACCAAGGCAATGGGTCAAGGGCGTGATAAATCTTAGGTACATTCAGGGTTACCTCAAGTTGTTCTTCAGGGCTGTAGCATAGAGTGCAAGTGGGGAGTAGTGAGAGATGAGGCTGAAGAAGTATTAGCAGAGGATATTCCGGGAAGGTCTGGGCAATAATAACAGCAAATACTTCTCTAGTGCTTATCTGAGCAAGGCTTTATGTATAATAATGCATTCGATCCTTGTAAAAGCTGTTTAAGGCAGGGAATATCATTATTTCAATTAAGTAGATAAGGAAATGCAGAGAGGTTAAGGAACTCTCCCCAAGTCACACAGCCGCTCAAGGACAAAACATCAGCAGGGATTCGGACTGTGTCCTGAGGACTGCAGTGACATGTGGCCAGAACTGCATTTTCGAAAGATCATTGAGTGCACTCTGGAAATAGAATGTGTGTGGGCAGGTAGGAGGCACGGGGAAAGAGCAAGTTAAGAGGGGAGGGTGGGAGTCCTGCATAACAATCTAACCCGCGGTAACTTCAAGAAAACTCTTAAATTTCAACTCTTTGTTGGATATTTGAATGGCTGAGGATGGCTCCTTGTCTGGCAGGGCCCATTAACAAGTTTTTGGGTCTAAGAAGATAGACCTGGAGTTTTGTTTAGAACGGGAAGAAGGGAAATAAACTTCCAGTATTCTGGATGAAAAGCCATAGTAATTGGGAGGTGGGTACATCAACAGTGGGGTAATGGTGGTGGGGGCGGATGGGCACCTGAGACTGGTGTTCTGAGAAGGCCTGCAGAGGCAGAAGGCCAGTGATGAATTCCCTGGGGAAGCGGGAAATGGCAGACAAATTTTGGAAACTTCAGTGTTCACTTTAAATTTGAAGTTGGTTTATCTTCTGTGGTATCTTGTACTCCTAAACTTTTAGAACTGCTCTGCCCCATTCTGCTACCTTGGATAAGAAATGCGTGGGGGAAGAAAGGATGGGAGAGAGGGAAGGAGGGAAGCAGAAGGAGGAAGGGGCCGGCCTGAGGAATCCGTCCCTACAGCGGCTGAATATGACTCTGGCAGTAGGTAAAGCAGAGATATAAGGTGCAGTGACAGCTGACTTGGGAGTGGCTGTGGGTCATATATACTTAGAATAAGGGGACCTTTGAAAGACACAGAAACAGACACTTGGGTTATTAAGCAATAACAATAAAAGATGATAAATATTCTAAAAGGGAAGGTTAGAATTTCTTTGGTCAAAAACAGCAGAAGCATATAAATTATCCTAGGCCATAGTTTTTTGTTTTGTTGTGTTTTGCTTTTGAAATAGTATACTGTGGCTTAAAAAAAATCCTTACAGTTTTTTGAGACTGGAAGGGCAAAAACCAATGAAAATATGAGAACTAACATCAAACGGACACAAAAACAATTACAGTGGCAAAGAGTTTCTGGAACATTTTGAACAACAGAAGCCAGGTGCTATGAAGGAATGGTTCAGGAAGTGCAGGGCATGGCGTTCTACTAGATTTGGTGGTTTCAGTTTTTATTGATGCTTCAAGCTTTCTTCCACTTTCCGAATGCAGGGCTCCATTTGTTTATTAATTTTTTCCTACTCTGTTACCTGCAAAGTCCCAAAGGATACACAGGGACAGAGGAAGGTGAATCTGCCTGGTGCTGGTGCCATCTCCCTGCACTTCCAGACCCTCGGAGGAATTAGGATGGAAGCAATGATTTGGGGAAGAGCACGCGTTGTGCAGAAAGGAGGGAGCTTTCTTTTCAAGTGGAAGGATAAGGTTGTTTGTGTCATTTTAGAGAAGTCACGCAGGAGGAACAGTAAGCTTGGCTCACGGACCCCAGTGTGCAGGGTGACAGATCTGGCTTATGTGCTCCAAGACCTCCTGTGTGCCAGCCTCTGAGTCAAATGTTTTACACCTATTCTCTCTCTCTCTCAGTCACCTAGGGAACTATGCACTATCGTTATACTCTTTTTTACAGTTGAAGAAAGTGAGGTTCAGAGATGTTTAATAAGTAAGTTTTCCAAACCACATAGCTGGTAACTGGTAGAGAAGATTTTTAATCCCCAATCCTGCTCAAATCCAAAACCCATTCTTAGAAACATCACGCCAGAGAGATGGGCCACCCAAGACAGGGAAACAACGATGTTTCTAGTATCAGTACACAAAAGGCATGTGTCAATCTACCTGACTCACAGTTTTCTGGCAAGTCCTGCCTGAGGTACAGAACACTGTGGTAAATCAAGTTATTCTCATTTAGTAGACCGGGAGGCCGGGGTATCAAAGGCTCAGCTTCTATCATGGGGAAAATGGGCAGCCAGGCCAGTATTAGGATTTTGCTCATTTGTGGGGTAGTTTATTTAATTCTGTTGCATACTCTGCAGAATTAAGTTTCTGTTCACTTAATTGTTTTTGGTCTCAGAAGAAACTCAGAATAACAATTTGGTGAATAATAAAGCTTGTGAATAATAAAGTGAGAGTGTTCATTTTCCAGGTGTTTTATTCCATTGTTATTCAGCTTCCACGGAGAGCAAGGGAGCAAGGATTTCAGATTAATTGCGACAGAGCACATTGAGTAATGTAGATCAGTGCAATGCTGCATTGCTCATGGGGAAGCACTTTCAGTGGACCCTTTCAAAAGTAGATTTTAAAAATGTCCTGAAGGATTCATCTCCAGATTTTTAAAAAGTGAATTCTAATAATGCTATTTGGGGGACAATTTTTCATTATTCAGGAGTAGCCACATAAACAACTTTCACTGATGTTCAACATTTGAGGGTTTCATGCACCCACAAGCTTGCTTCACTAACATCTGCAGCCAGCCCTGGAAGTCTGGTGCAAGAAGTTTGGAACTGATCGAGGTTACTCTGAAGATCATATTTTAATTGTGGCTGAGAATATGGCTCATTGTCATTGCTTTAAAAATCCCCAGAAATACCATACCTCTGGCAAAGTTCCATACTTGTCTCCGTATCATTCAGGTTCTCAGGAACGTCTGTGCTTGGGCTTCATTATGTCTGTCAAGAGGCAGGCAGGAGACATAAAACCACTTTTATTCCTAGTAAGAATATCTTACATTCCTTCTACAACTAGCATTTGAAAAACAGCATTCAAACTTTAGGGTAAAATAATGAGGAAAGAGATGAAATCTATTACCACAAGGTGAATGAATACAAATAGTTAAAAATGAGTTTTCTGTTTCATCGCTCAGCCTCTGCTAGTTCAGAATTCCACTGTGGAGAGATTAATATTTGAGAAGTGAAAGCCTTGTTTTCTCACTATTTCATGGGGATTGCTGTCACTTGGAAATGACTTTTTTTGCTTCTTACCTCCAATTTCCGGGCCGAGATTTAGGTTGCAGGACGCGGAGCAATAGTTTTAGAGGCACTCTGATTATTTAGGTGTCATCTTCCCAGGCTTTGCATTATTCTGACAGATTATCCAGGTGCTTGACTTCTTTTGCTTTCATGTTGTCTGTGTTATTTCATTTTTATTTCATCTGCTGATCCACTTGGTTCAAAGACTCCCACAAAAGTAGGCGATTGCTTCAACAGAGTAACAATTTATCAAAACTCTTGATCAGATTAACTCAGCAAACTCCCTCAGCCTCATCTCCCACATCTTTTAAAGGAATTCTTTACCCAGAAGTTTCTTTTCTCTTTCTTTGTGTCTGAATTCGTGTTCTGACCCTGATAGCTGGATGACCTTGTGCGAGACACTTTGCTGAGGCGAATTTTCCTTGTCTATAAAATGAGGACATTACTTGCTCTCTCCTATTTGAAACTTGAATGAGGCAGGCGATGTGGAGCTCTTTGTGAATGGTGAAGCCTTCTGTGAGGCGCATAAAGCATTAATGCCCATACCACTCTCTAATGTATGTGGTTCTACTTGTTCCAATTCTGAAGTCGCACAGTCTGATCTCTGAAAGATTTCCATTATCTCTTTAATGTGCTGCACAAGCAAACATTTCTTCCTGGCACAACAGTCTGGTTCCTTCCTGCCTTCCTGGGAAGTGGTCTGTTTGGTCTGCTGGTAACTGAAGGTTGTCTTCAGAGAAAATCAAACTTGATTTTTCTAAAGCCAAGGTCACTCTGTTTTGAATTCTTTGTCGTATGTTATTTGTCGATTGCATATGTACGTATTAGGGATCTATTCCACAGTGGGCCCTGTTCTCAGCACTGAGATATGGCTGTCTGCTGGGTGTCTTCTGTCTGTCCCTGCAGGTCCACCCTCCCGCCTTCTCCACCCTGCTCTGCGCCTCCTATGGCTGATCTGCAGGAACTGCTGACATCTTTTGGGTTCAGTCCCAGAAAACCTCAGTAGGCAACCTGAGGGATGGAAGAGAGGGAAGTTGAGATATTTATTCTCCCGACTCTCCTCGGAGGTGCCCACAGGCTGGTTGTGTCTCTCCACTGCAGCTCCCTGCTCTTGTTAGTTGGCCTCTTTACACAGCTCCTCCATTTTGTGGGTTCCAGTAATGTTTCTGCCTTGCCCCTCAGGCTTGCAAATGACAACAGCACACCCCATTGTTACCAGCCTTCACTATTACACTGCACCTGTGTGATAAGGACCATGAAACAGTCTCTTCGTGGATAGTCCCCTATTACACTTCCTCCAATTACTCATCTGTTTTCTGTCAGGTCTTGATTGATTTATGCAATGAGCAAGGTATGAAAGACCTTGCTCTTATGGAGCTTATATTCTAGAGATGGAAGACATATAATTAACAATTAAACAAAAACATACCAAATAATGATAGTGAAATTATCTCTGTAGAAAAAAATAGTTTATTTGACAGAGAGAAACTAGGGTGTGGGTGAGGTGCAACTTTAGATAGGGTAGTGTAGTGGATTGAATTGTGTCCCCCCCAAACTCATTGAAGCTTGAATTGTGTTCCCCAAGTTTTATGTATTAGAAACTTAGGCCCCACTGTGACTGTTAAGAGTGAGAAACTAGGGTGTGGGTGAGGTGCAACTTTAGATAGGGTAGTGTAGTGGATTGAATTGTGCCCCCCCAAAACTCATTGAAGCTTGAATTGTGTTCCCCAAGTTTTATGTGTTAGAAACTTAGGCCCCACTGTGACTGTTAAGAGTATGGGAAATCCTATTATGGTAATTGAAAGGTGGGGCCTTGAAGAGGTGATTGGATTGTAGAACGATGCAGTAGTGAATGGATTAAAAATGACGGTCAGGGGTACAGTTCCGAGGGCTTTAAGAGAAGAGGAGAATCTCTCTCTCTCTCTCTCTCTCTCTCT
>NW_007737411.1:35705-38701 GCF_000696425.1 Galeopterus variegatus | reverse complement strand
TCCCCCCCAAACTCATTGAAGCTTGAATTGTGTTCCCCAAGTTTTATGTATTAGAAACTTAGGCCCCACTGTGACTGTTAAGAGTATGGGAAATTCTATTATGGTAATTGAAAGGTGGGGCCTTGAAGAGGTGATTGGATTGTAGGACCATGCAGTAGTGAATGGATTAAAAATGACGGTCAGGGGTACAGTTCCGAGGGCTTTAAGAGAAGAGGAGAATCTCTCTCTCTCTCTCTCTCTCTCTCTCTCTCTCTCTCTCTCTCTCTCTCTCTCTCTATATATATATATATATATATATCTTCTCTTATATATATATATCTTATATATATATAAGATATATATCTTCTCTCTATGCTTCCACCATCTTGCAATGTGAGACCTTTGGGTCACTGTTGCCACCGCTAGATGGACTTTGGAATTCCCAGCCTCAGATACTGTAGCAATAAAAGTCATTTTTCTTTATAAATCACCCAGTTTCAGGTATTTTGTTATAAGCAACAAAAACAGACTAATACAGGTAGCAACTTTTTAGAGGAGGTGGTATTTCATTTGAGACTTGATTGACAAAGTGATGCAGGTAGAAGAAAACCACTGGCACAAAGGACCTGAGGTAGGAACAAGAAAGGACAAAGAACATAGAGAAGGCCAGGATGGCTGGACACAGTGAGTTCAGAATGTAGGGACAGGAAGTAAGGAACACATGAAAGGGACCAAGTGTCATGATGCTCAGCCTAGCACTGGTGAAAACAGCCCTCGAGGAAATCTGGTTTGTAATGTGCACGCACTAGAATTACTTTGTTACATATATGAGATTTTTCTGCCTACATACCTGGAGATTCCAGAAAGACAGCAGATCAACAATAATTTCTTCCTCACTGGAAAATACAAGTGTTATTTATATTTCTGAGTTTTATTTTTTTAAAAATTCATTGTGTTTTTTATAAGTCTAAGTCAAACATACCCTTCCCCATTCTCTTCTTAAAAACATGCCTTGTGCCTCTCTACTTCAGCCTGCCACTTTCCATCTCTGTTCTTGTCATCCACACGTCTAGACCTGGTAATGTTTTGTGCCATTGCAAAACTCTCCTCCAGAAAGCCAGTCATACTTGAAGCTCATTACTTCTCAGACAGAGCTTCCCTTGTGTTTCTTCCCCCTTAAAAAATGTAGAACTGTTGCTTCTAATAGTATGATTGCAAAGATCGGAGACCTCACTGCAGGTGTCCAGTTCTTGTAAAACTTTATCTCCCAGCCGACTTTGTTCATGATCTCTTTAGCTACTTTTGCAATGCACTACCATCTTTACAGTGCTACCAGGAGCATCCAGCACAGCATCCGAGTCTACACTGCTGAATTTGCAATGGGACCTCCTACCACGTCCTGATGATCACAGAAGTGGAAAAGGCCTGTCTTTGGAAAAAAGTTTTGAAACAAGTTCTTTTAAAAACAACTTTAAAAGTTAAAACTAGAGACTACATAATGTACAACTGAGTTTTGCTTTACATTAAGTTTTAAAAACCGCAGAGGATGTTTTTGATTACTTGAACAATCTTTAGGGACTATAGTTCTATTTTAATTAGTATATTAACTCTTTGGTTTAAGTGCATCTTGAAAGAAACAGTTATATTGAGTCATTCAAAATTTAGAAAAAGAAACTTGTTGAAACACTAGAATTTCAGAACGTAACAGTATTCTGAGTGAGAACGTGCCCAATGTGGAACACTGGGTGAGGGAAAATCATGGAACTTTTCAGAATTCATTCCACGTTTGGAGCCTTGGCTTCCTTTATTGAAATGTTTTGGACATTAACAGATATGGAACATTCAAAGTCCTGTTCATACCAGAGAAAAAGGAATGTGACTTGTTGCAGAAGAAAACAGGTTGCTTACTTACCACATCTTTACTTAAAAAGTTTGGTGATTTCAGACAGATCAGGCTTAAGCATTACTACATAGTAACCACTAGATGGCAGGAGTGAACAACATAAAAAATGAACTGAGGATTCTAACAGTAAAAAACTAATTTTTGTGTTTCTTCTTTTCCCCCTCCTCACTTCTTATAAACTCTCTTCTTCTTCTCATTATTCCATTTTTACCCTCTCTAACCCTCACTGTAGTTATGTTCTGAGTTATAATTTTCAATAACTCTGATTCTTCAGAATAGGATCTGAAAACCAATCCCAAGTACTTGTAATTTGAATACTAAAAATGCACAAAGTATTTCCTTGAGTTCAAGAGGTCTTTCATAACTGCTTTATACTTGAGCTGGGGATAAAGCTTCAGAGGATACTAGGGCTCAGAAAGTCTTACGCTTTCAGTCCTGTGGCAGGTGTGGCAGGTGGATGAGCAGGACAGACGGGAGGAAGGAAACAGGGCGCCTTTGCAGACCTTTCTGAACCCATAAGCCATACTACGTCTTGTGATATTATCAAAGCGGTCGTTCGATCATGATCAAGGTGCTGTGCTGAAGTTATCCTTAAAACAACCAAACCAACAATAAACGGAAACTACAGCACAACCCGCTGTAGAGGGCACTTGAGAAATGAGCTGCAGTTTCACTAACCCGTTCAATGGAGCAGACGCCGTCCGTTTGAATAACAGCAGGCACTAGGGCCCCACGCTTGAGACGGTGCTTCAGGCTCCCCGTTCTCTCTTCCTGGAGTCATTGTTCTCTGCTCAATAAATCTTCTATTTATTTATTTTTCTATTCTCAAAGGTTTCTCCTTTGGAAGACTTGGGTTCTGGTTTCTTACACACAGAATTTGAATTTCATCCTGTAATACCTCTATCACTCAAAGGCAGGCTTCAGAGAGCCTCTGGGAGGTTAGCAAGACCACTTGGGGGTGCTCCTTGAGCACCAATGGTTGTTGGTAAGCCAGGGGTTTTGCGAAGTCCAGCTATCATATTTTTTCAACTTGGGGAATTAAGGCATTGAGGAAGATCTCTCTCTCTCTCTCTCTCTCTCTCTCTCTCTCTCTCTCTCTCACACACACACACAC
>NW_007737411.1:30090-34540 GCF_000696425.1 Galeopterus variegatus | reverse complement strand
GGATCACAAACTCACGGATAAGACCTTCATTAGCTGTAATAAAGCTCAGAGAATTCAGGGTGTAACAGTTAATTCCAACAGTTCTGTCTGAATTGTAAAGCAGCACATGACAATGAATATAATTGATGTAGCTGAGTTGACTAGTTAATACTCTGATACTGTCACTTACTAGGTATAGGTTCTTAGCCAAGGTATCTAACCACTCTGAGCTACAGTTTCTACTCATGTGTAAATCAAGGTTGATAACATCTACCCCACAGTGTTGCTCTGAGAGTGAACTGAGATAAGGTGTCAAGTGTCTGGCATTTTGCTTGGCTCATACTAGGTGCTTAATGAATAAAAGTTATTAATTTGGGGGGTAATAGAGGAACAGTAGAATATGGCACTGGAGTTAAACGGACCTTGATTTAAATTCTGTTGTTCATCTCTTACAGTCTGCAAGATCTTAGGTAAGCTACTCAGTTCTCATCTGTAAAATGGTGATAATATCATATTGTTTACTGGTTACAGTTTTTGGCATTTACCCATAATTTTTTAAAAGGTAACTATTATTATTTATATTACCTGTTCATTCCTTAAACTATTTATTGAAACCAAACCATGCTATGTTGAGTGCTAAAAGAATATACAAAGAATCATGTCACAGCTCTTGCTTTCAATAGGTGTGCATCTTTGTTGAGGAGGAAAAAATAAAAAACATGGTCACTTAAAGTAAAAATGTGAAATAATCAAGTATCAGTAATAAATGATATAGTGTCTAATCACGGTGGGTAGATTTCAAAAAAGGGAGAGAATGTTGGGGGCTGCCATTGTGGGGGTGGATCTGGAGGAATGATAAAGTCCCGGAGGGTTTTGAAGGCTGAGTCAGATTTGCAGATGTGGGATGGACAGAGAGTGACTTGCTATGAAGAAAAGTAACAGAGAAAGAGGGGAGGGAGTGCTGGCGTAGGTTACAATTTTAAATAGCGTGGACAAGGAAGGCCTCACCGAGAAGTCCTCATGAGAAGTTGCTGGCAGAGCAAAGGAGATGAGGGAGTGAGCCACATGGATATTTAAGGAAAGAGCATTCCAGGCTTAGGGAACAGTGGATGCAAAGGTCCTGATGCAAAGCCTGCTTGGAACACTGGGGAAACAGCAAGGAGGCCAGTGTGGCTGGAGTAGAGACAGCAGTGGGGAAAGCTGAAGGAGACGCAGGAGAGGTATTATTGTGGGGTTGAGGGGAGCAGGCAGATCGTGTGGGGCCTTGTGTGCTCTTTTAAAGACTTTGGCTTAACTTTGGGTAAGATGAAAAATCACTGAAAGATTTGAGCAGAGAAATGGCAAGACCTGATTTCTATTTACAGTGCGGGGGCATGCCTGGGGTCCTCCCGCAGGCCCAGAAGGAGAAGGAGCCGACAGGATTACCCCCAGTGTTGGGACTGAGGGATCTCGGGGAAAAGTGAGCCTGCTGCCCGCCAACCCAGCCCCGTGAAAGAGACACTCAGATGTGGCAGGAGTTCTGTCAGGGCAGTTCCACTTTATTGCCGTTACACTGCAATTTATATAAGCAAGCAAGTAGGGGCTTTCCATGAACTAACCAATCAATTAAAGGATCGCGCAGGCGTGCATTTTGTACTAACATGTTGAGCATAGCGATCATGCAGGGTTCATGAGTGCGGAAATACTGGAGGACCAATAAAAACCTTTTGGAGCTATCTTGGGTTACGCCTCCCCTACTTCCTGCATGCGCCATCTTCATCCTCCACCCATAGGCACCATGTGGCTCCCAGATAATGTTTGCTCCTAAAAATGGGCCCAACATACAGAGGATCATCTGGTGCTGTTTTGAGAAATAGGCTATAGGGAATCAAGGCTGGAAGCAAAGAAATAATCTAGGAGAAAGCTGCAATAATACAGGTGAAAGTTGATAGTGCTTGGACCAAAATATCAGAAGGTCAAATAGTGAGAAGTGGTTGAATTCTGAATATATTTTGTACTAGCGGGATGAATCTTATAAAGATAGTGATCACATGAAGTATTTTTGAGATAGTTGAACTTTGAACCCTTTCCTTTAGATTTATTACATTTTGGAGAAGAGGAGGGACATTGTAAGTTTTACAGTCCTCTCATTTACTTCTATAGCACTGTTCTGGTTTGATCCTTCTCTCACCCTCCACTCTGTATTCTTCACTATTTATCAATCCTGCATCTTTCCATCCATCCATCCATCCCTCCATCCATCCATCCATCCATTAATTTCTCTATGCTTTGGACCTATTATGTGCTAAGCTTAGAGACTAGTGCTGGTGATAGATAAATACAGCTCATGGCCCAACCCTTTAAAAGCTCATAGTCTAATAATGGAAACGGGCATGTAACAAGAAAAGGTGAAGCAGTTTGATAGGACCTATGCTAGGGAGATTAAAGATATGATTAAAGTCATTAAAGAAGACGTTTAACCCTATCTGCATGTCAGAAAAGTCTTCCCAGCGGGGGAGATACTAAGTACCCCTTTTCCTCATTCCCCATAAATGTAAATAGTCACTAAATTTCTGTTCTTCAATCTTTGTTTCCTCTCTCTTTTTGAGATCTCATCCATTCTCACAACTTTATCACCTTTACTAGAATGTCATCCAAGTCCTTATCTCCAACCCTGACCTTTCTTTGAAAGCCCTCAGTTAAGTTTCGGATGGTGTCTTCCCAGAATATTTGGCCCCTCACCTTGATGGCCACTATTCATCTAGCACACCAGTTCTAAACTTTAGACCTTTCTCCTGTGCTTCCTATACCCAAGCAACTACCACATCATGCAGAATCTGTCTCTGCAGTGTCTTTCTGACCCATTTGTTCTTGCTCTATTTCTATTGCCACCATACATTACTTCTTTGCTCAACTGCTCCAATTGCACATGTTATGGCTATGTCTTGCCTCTCGAGTCTGTCCTGCACCTTGCCGCAAGACTTATTTTTATAAGTGTGCTTCTTCTTCTTCTTCTTCTTCTTATTTTTTGTCTTTTGTCTTTTTCCGTGTCCGGCAACGGATCGCAACCCTCAGTGTTGCCCCCGTACCAGCCCGGGGACCAGCAATGGGATTGCAACCCTCGGCATTGCTCCCGCGCCTCGCTCAGCCAGTGAGCGGGAACCGGTCTGTATGTGGGATCCGAACCCTCGGCGGGAGCACCGCTGCGCTTCCCAAGCGGCACTATCCAGTGCGCCACTGGGCCGGCCCATGTGCTTCTTATTATATTACACCTCTACTCGACAGCTACCTATGACACTGCCCGCGTCAGTATGAACTCTGGCAGAACACAGCCTCTAATGAAACCTTATTTCCCTCTGATATGTGTCCTTCAGCTCCTGTCAAACTGAGTGTCTTTTGCTTCCTTGCTTCTATGCCATTTGCTATGTTTTTCTGATTGTATGGAATAATCTCCTTTCTCACCTCTGCCTTTTAAAATTCTACTTACTTCAAAGCCCATATCAAAAGTTATCTTATACTGATTGCCTTTTCTGTTTCTCTAAATAGAATAAATATACTTATATATAATAATATAATATATAAATTGATTATAAAATTGTAACATTTATAGAAGAGTTCAGCAAACACGTGCCTACTATATGTTAGGTTGTACACTAGGTGGTCTGGATGAAGGTTGAGAGAACCAGAAGAATTCTTAAATAGGGGGAAAGCAGATCCCTAGAACTCTTTTCCTTTCCTGTGGGACTCAAATTAGAAATCAGGAAATTCTGATGATACCATCTTCTAGTAGTTCTTCAGTGCTAAGTTCTTGTGTGTATTCTCTGCAAGTTCTTTTCTCTTCAAGTCCCCAGTTACATCCTAGAAATTTGCAATGATGAACCCTGCAGTGATTCCTTCCTTCTTTGTGCTTCTTCTTGGGAGGTAGAGACCTGGGAATGTTCATTTCTCACATGAGGCAATTGTTGCTGATGATGAGAGTATGTGTCTGTCTTATCGAATTACCTGATCTCCTCTAGAGGAAAGGATATGTATGAGTTAGACTCAACTTACTTGAAATACTGATTTTTCAGGGTTATTGTGATGTTACATATGGTCCTCTTTGCAAAGAATTTAGCACAATGCTTGACCCACGGCTGGTGCTCAATGTGATATCGCCTGTCTGTCATTCAGGTTTTCACTCTCTCAGTGTTTGTTACAAGCTTCTTGAAGGCAAGAACTGAGTCTGACATCTCATACCTTTTATCACTTAGCATGGAATAAATTGCATAATAGGTGCTCAATAATAATTTTTAACTTGAAGCCCTTTATCTTTAGGAAAATGGGACTGAATTCTAAACTGGTGGTTCTTAAATATGGTGTGCATAAGAATTATCAGAGAATGTCAAAAATTCAGATTTATGGGGCTATTACATAGATATTTTATTTCAGTCAGTATAGGATAGATCCCATAAATATTTGTTTTTAAATAATCATTCTACGTGATTCTGTTGCA
>NW_007737411.1:27421-28306 GCF_000696425.1 Galeopterus variegatus | reverse complement strand
TTTCCCTTTCTTCTTGGTTAGGTAGAATTTCATACATTCTTCAGTCTAGAAATACTTTTGCAATACTACTATCTACACTACTACTACTAGTAACTACTACTACTACTAACTACTACTGCCACTACTACTAACAACAAAAACAACAACAATTATTTACAGAGTAATTACTTCATGCCAGGAAATGTTTCATCATCAAAACAGCCCTACACAGTAGGTGTTTTAAAATCCTTATTTTCAAGTCAAGAGTCTCAGTAGACCAGAGGTGTTGAGTGACTTGCTAGGTCACACAGATAGTAAGAGTAAGAATGAGTGTTCAACCCCCTTACGACTGAGAGTAAAGTCAATGCTGCCAAGCACAGTGTTCTGATGTATAGATATTCCTGGTAGATCAAAAGCTCATTTTTCAAATATGATCACAGCTACTATCTCATCAGTTGATAATTATCACAGTAGATAGTAAACTCTTTGAAAATGAAAACTATATTATAGCCTCATGCCTGGACTTAATATGTATTAAATAAAAATTTGCTGGATGAATTGGATAGATAACATCCCTCAAAGCTTTTTGAAACTCACAAATAAATAAGTTTTTAATCTCTGGCAGTGTTTTGGTCAGCAGGATTTATAGTTTGAAAAGAGAGTCATATATCCAGAGTTTTCTTATCATCTATGAAGGGCCATGAAAGCCACAGATGTGAAAATGAAATTGATTGCAAGGAAAATAATTGGTATCACTAATATTTCTTAATAATAATGAATACTGTTACTGCACACAATTATAACTGCAGTATGTGGTTCTTAATAATTCTTGAGATGTGCATGCGTATTATTTCACCTAGAAATAAGTCTGTAAACAGTAATTGTTACGAGTAAATACATTAGATT
>NW_007737411.1:25411-26274 GCF_000696425.1 Galeopterus variegatus | reverse complement strand
GATGTTTACATTATTTGCTTATTAATTGTTTAACTGTCTGGAACACAATAAATGGATGCTTTTTTATTTCTCCATTATTTTTGTTACTTCTCTTGCTAGACGTTTGTCAATTTTGACACTCTTTTCAAAGAATCAACTTTTAACTTTGTTTATCCTCTCAATGGAATAAATGTTTTCTTGGAAAAATATATATAAATTTTAGGAACACTAACACATATCACAACCCTTTGCTAATAATAGATATTGGGTGATTTTTTGTTGCTGAACAAATAAAGTGGGTAAAGCTGGGTGTATCTAAGAAGAATATTGATCACATTGCTTGGGGTTAGTACTCGTACACTCTGTAGAGCAGCACTAAGTTTAGGGTGAAAAAGGACCTGTCTTTTTTATATGAGATAACATCTTCTTTAATTTTCCTGCTTTACACCTGTCAGAGGGTTCTCAAATATGGGTGCTTAGCATTACTTTTGTCTGCAGCTCAAACTGATGGGATTAAGATTTTGAAACTAGTTTTTACAAGTAGTGTTCCTATGATGATTAAATTCCCATTACCCAATATGTGCATTTCCTTTCAAACAGAAATTATTTTTTATAAATAATTTTTTAGTAACAAACTTGTCAAGATTTCTGATAATTTGAAAATATGGAAAATTTTCCACTCAACAATTGTTTTGTGCATTTAATTGTTGCTATGTAGTGTGCCAAGGAGAATATGCAACATGTCTAAAACCAGAACATAGAACTGCTCCCCATGTCTAGTAGCCTTCAACAAATGCTTATTAAGTGCATGAAATAATTCATTCACTAATTGTCTTCAAATCAGCAGTCTTCTTAAAATCGTGTTTTTGGTTAATGATATAATC
>NW_007737411.1:8768-24396 GCF_000696425.1 Galeopterus variegatus | reverse complement strand
CACTAATTGTCTTCAAATCAGCAGTCTTCTTAAAATCGTGTTTTTGGTTAATGATATAATCTTTCTCTCTTCCATCTATGTTTGTCTCAACTTTTCCCCAGTTCTCAAATTTAGTTGACTAAGAGTTCTGTTGGGGTTTTTTTTTCCTTCATTTTTTTAATACCCATTTCTTCCTTTCACTTTCTTTGCCATGTTTGAAAACAAAATATGTGCAATGCCCATTAGGGAATGAATAAAAGAGTAGAAAGTGCATTATTTTGCATCTCTGTAAAATCCTTTTTTATTCATTCATTCGTCCAAAAACACTGGAGCAAACTGTGTGTAAGATGTCTTGCTAGGTGCTAAAGGATTTGACAGAGATGGATGCCTCACAGTTTCTTCTCTTCAAGGCTTAGCATGTTAGACAAGTCATTCCTAATAATTCAGTTTAACAGCATATGAGATAAATGACATGAGAAGGTTATCAACAATGTACAGCTTTTAGTAGGAAGAGATTAGTTTTTGGTTAGTGTCACAGGGGAAATGATCCCTGGACAAAGATTCCAATGATGAAAGGAAGGGAAGGAAGTCCCTTCTAAGAAGAGGAAAATAATTGAGAAATGGACATCTCGGGGTATCTTGGCAGAATGATGTGAAGTCAGTGCCTGTGTCTGGAGTCTGGAAGAACACTGGTTAAATGCGGGAACAAAGGTGAAACAAGAAATTTGGCTGGATGGGTGAATTCATTCATGGAAGGGTTCATTTGCCAGAGAATGAGGGAACTATGCAAGGTTTCTCTGCAGGTGATTAACATGATTAAAACAGTATTACAGTCATATGAATTCGGTGCCGTCTACATTACTGAGAATAGAAAAAGTCAAGGCAGTTAATTAGAAGACAATTACAATCATCTGATTGAGAAGTACTGAGGGATAAAATGGAATGAAGGTTGACATTTTTGGCTCTGAGGTCACAATCAAAGAAAATGTAGTCAAAAAAGGATGCTTTAAAGTTATATAAGGAAGATGTTTGCATGCACTAATTCATCCCCATTTATCCCTTGAACAGTTTCTGAACACTTACTGTGTGCCAGACCCTGTGTCTAGCAGGGTTTGGGAAATGAATAAGATGGTGTTTTTTTTTTTTTGCCTTCAAGGAGTTCGTGGTCTAAGAAGAGAGACAGAAAAATAACCCAACAGTTACATATACTCAGAGGATATTTTTCCTAGGAGTGATATAAGTTTTCTCAAATAATTCTCCTTTTATTTTGTTGGGGTTGTGCTGAATAGTTTTCAGTTATAAACTGACTGGCAAGGTCAGGTTGAAGTCTGTGATGTGCCATCTATGTAAAAGAGGCGGCCTCTAGTCGATTTCTGGTGTTTTTCAGATCCTATTTACTGCCTCAGGCCCATCGGCTGCTGTTTAGCTAAGGATAAAAGATCCCAGACAGCTGAGGATAAAAGAAAATGCAAGACTGAGGAAATCAGGAAACCCTGCAGACACACCTAACTGGCTGAATTCCCAAACATCCTCAGGCTTCCTCAGGCTTTGATGAAGTGTTAAGATCTCGTTTTCAGGGACTGAATATCTTTCCAATGGATGATAGATCCTCTCACCAGGATTAAAAAAAAGGGAAGAATAGAATGAGCCCCTTGACCTATACTGTCATCATTTCACTTTATTTGAACAGCAATGGAGTGATCAAGAGGACTTGGGCTTTGCAAAAAGAAAAAAAAAAATTCTTTAATATTCTCCAGTCTTTGGGCTCTGTCAGCAATACACTGAGAGCACTTGCCAAATAAAATGATTTAACAGGTGAAATGTAGTTTCTAAGTGCAATTTCCATGCCTTTCCCCCAGAAAGTAAATGATGAATCAGATATCAGCAGTATCTCACAGTATAAATGAGATTCTCTGGGTATTTCTTCTCAGTTTGCTCATTGATACAAGATGGACTCGAGTGTTTTATTGGCAGGGCTTATTAGATGTGCTGAAATGTGTAAAAAAAGTACGTAGTAGGTGCTCATAGTTAGCCCTTATGGAAGGTATAGTGTGTATTCTTCATTCACATCCCTTTAAGATCTCCAACTGCCTTCTCAACCACTGCAGATATACAAAAGAAGGAAGGAGACAGAATGAAAAAGACATTGTATTGAAAAGGAAGCAAAACTAATTATGTGGGTTCATGGTTGTTGCATGTGCAACTTTATAAAATAAGTCATATGATATATTATATCTAACTATCTGTATATCACCTGTGATATATATATTTGCAATTTTTATAAAAACATTATGAACTGAAAAATACTGAATCACCTTTCCCCAAATTCAAGTGCATTCTCTACATAGTAGTCACTAGATAAAATCAATTTAATAAATTAAATGAATTCCCCTTTTCTTTCTTTCTTTTGGCTATTTGACCAAATATTAGACAAAATTAATGGATTGATTTTAGACATTTTTTACATGTTAACTCAAATAATACATCTTAGTACTTTTCCTTTTTAAGCAAGACTAGTGCTTTCAAAATTCAATGCCTTTTCTGTTAACATTTTAATTATGGTTTCAATTCCTTAGACATATTTTTTAGCCCAGACTTCTTTCAGTTTGATATTTAAAGTTAAAAAATTTTGAATTAATAAGAGAGACAATACAAAGTCAGAAGACTTAAAAATTACCTTCAGAAGTTGCTTATCCCAATTCCATTTATTTAAAAGGATCACATAATTGGGTGTTCAGGTTATATAGATCTTCAGTAGTGTGCAGAATATTCTGACTTTCTAATTATAATGAAAACTACAGTCAGTATTACTGTTTCAAAATAAAACAAAACAACAAAGAAAGGACATTTAATAATATGTACTTTATAAGGGGTGCTTTCATGCTTTGGGTGGAACTCCCATGCAGAACTGCTAATGATGTCTAAAGATACTACACCAAACATAAGAGACTTCCATTAGATTTCAGTGTTCAAATTGCCCTTAAATGTTAGTAGGGAGAAGAATTACCTGAGGAGTACATTAAAAACAAAGATTCCAGTACTCTATCCACAGGAATTCTGATTTTATAGGTCTGGGGAGGGTTCTAGAGTCCAAAATTTTTCGAAAACCCTCTGGTGCTTCTGGGGATACTTACATCATTCTTTGAGACACACTCTGCCTGAGTTTTTGAACCTGCTCTCAAGGCAAATCTCACTCAGACTCTCCATTCCAATGTGCCCTCCCACCTCTCATAATATTCCCTTACCTCTGTATAAACAAAAACCTCATCAAATTACATACTGTTCAAAAATAAAGTGATTCAATTTTGTGGTCTCTATATAATTATGTAGTTATTTGTGAATTTAGAGAAGTCTTAATTACTTACTTTTTGGTTTAAAATTTGTATATGGTTGGAGGAATTTCCCATGGATAATGGGAATATTTAGATGAAATGTCAAATAATCACCTATGCTATGGGTCAGTTGTGTCCCCCAAAAGTTCACATACTGGAAACCTGATCTCCAATGTATCAGTATTAAGAGAGTGGTAAATCCATTGCTGGTGTTTGAAAGGTGGGGCCTTTGAGAAGTGATTGGATTGTGAGGACTGTGCCCTTGTGAATGAATTAATCCATTCATGAAGTAATGAGTTATCATGGGCATGGTTCTGATGGCTTTATAAGGAGAGGAGCTGAGAAGGTTAGCTCTTTTGCTCAGGCTGTTTCTTATGTGATGTGATACCCGGAGTTGCTGTACAGAGTCACCACCTAGAAGAAGGCCCTCACCAGATGTGTTCCCTGGACTTTGGACTTCCCAGCCTCCAAACTATAAGAAATAAATTTTATTTATTTTTAAATTACCCAGTTTCAGTTATTCTTTAACAAGCAACAACAGAAAAGGACTAATATAACCTATCATTCAGATTTAATCACAGTGTTTTAGAAATGGAGAAAGAATCCACAGGGTTTCTTCAGGAAAGGAGAGTTTCTGGAATAAACTAGAATTTATATTGGATGATTTTAGGTTATTCCAAATGTTTAAACATTAATTAAAATCAGCAATATGTCTTTATTTTTTTTTGCCTTTCAAAAAATTAAATTTAGCCTCATTTGAATGAAGGTCAATGGGAACTTGAAAAATATGAAGGAAAATTTTTAAAGGTGCTTCTTTTTGCCAAAGATTCAATAGTCGAAATGAGCCAGCCATTATCTGCTGTTTGAGAGAATTATAAAACTGAATTTTCCCGAACTGTTTGAAAGAAGTATCTACCTGACTCCTAGAATATGTTCTACTGGAACTGTCTGATAAAACTTTGTGCAGTGATAAAACTACTCTATTTCTATGCTGTCCAATACAGTAGCCACTAACCACATGTGGCTGTTGAGCACTTGAAATGTGGCTAGGATGTGATAGAAGCACTGAATTTTTTTTTTTTCTTTTTTGTGACCGGTAAGGGGATCGCAACCCTTGGCTTGGCGTCGTCTGCACCGCGCTCAGCCAGTGAGCGCACCGGACATCCCTATATAGGATCCGAACCCGCGGCAGGAGCGCCACTGTGCTCCCAGCACCGCACTCTCCCGAGTGAGCCACGGGGTCAGCCCCTGAATTTTTAATTGTATTAAATTTTAATTATTTAAATTTAAATAGGTACGTGTAGCTAGTGGCTACCATATTGGATAGCACAGGTCTAGACTATAAACTCAGAGTTCATCTATAACCATCTACATAGAACTTACCTATACCAAGCCTATACAATATTTAAAGTTGTTAAAAATACTTCATGCTTCTTTCAAATATCTGATAACTAAAAAGTTGGTTATTTAATTATTTCAGGCAATATGTGGTGGTGAAAAAAATACTGTAGTGGGAATCAGTGTCTGCAATCATTCAGCAGGGCTATCTTTGGAGGAGAAACTTAACCTTTATGTCTGTATTTTCCTTAGCAGAATAAAGAGGGTCTCTAAGATTTTCTCCAACTCCAACACTTTATGATTTACATTAATGCTGTTATAGGTACTTAAAGTAAGAGAAATTAAGAATACATTTTTACATTTTTCTTGGCTTGCTGCTTTTTTCTCTACAGATTTTTCTTTCTGTGGGTTTTTCACTTTTGTAATTTTTGTTATCTCCATGCAGATAAGAGGGTACTTCAAAAAGTGCATGAAAAATGAAATCGAAAGATAATACAAATCTTTCTATGAAGACCCCTCATGCACCCCATCTCTAAATCTCTTCATTTGACTTCTCACACATACTGTTATAATTATAATGATTTAAGATGATCTCTTTTTGGGTATTCTGCTCTTAAGCTGAATGTAAACATATCCATTACATGCTGCATTGTGTATCCTCTTCCTCCAATTCATTTGTNTATTTAAATTTAAATAGGTACGTGTAGCTAGTGGCTACCATATTGGATAGCACAGGGCTAGACTATAAACTCAGAGTTCATCTATAACCATCTACATAGAACTTACCTATACCAAACCTATACAATATTTAAAGTTGTTAAAAATACTTCATGCTTCTTTCAAATATCTGATAACTAAAAAGTTGGTTATTTAATTATTTCAGGCAATATGTGGTGGTGAAAAAAATACTGTAGTGGGAATCAGTGTCTGCAATCATTCAGCAGGGCTATCTTTGGAGGAGAAACTTAACCTTTATGTCTGTATTTTCCTTAGCAGAATAAAGAGGGTCTCTAAGATTTTCTCCAACTCCAACACTTTATGATTTACATTAATGCTGTTATAGGTACTTAAAGTAAGAGAAATTAAGAATACATTTTTACATTTTTCTTGGCTTGCTGCTTTTTTCTCTACAGATTTTTCTTTCTGTGGGTTTTTCACTTTTGTAATTTTTGTTATCTCCATGCAGATAAGAGGGTACTTCAAAAAGTGCATGAAAAATGAAATCGAAAGATAATACAAATCTTTCTATGAAGACCCCTCATGCACCCCATCTCTAAATCTCTTCATTTGACTTCTTACACATACTGTTATAATTATAATGATTTAAGATGATCTCTTTTTGGGTATTCTGCTCTTAATCTGAATGTAAACATATCCATTACATGCTGCATTGTGTATCCTCTTCCTCCAATTCATTTGTTGAAGTCCTAACCTTCAGTAACTCAGAAAGTGGCTGTATTTGGAGACAGGATCTTTAAAGATGTGAAGCAAAAATGAGGTCATTAGGATGGGCCCTAATCCAATATGACTGGTCTCCTTATATAATATAAGAAGAGGAGATTAGCACACAGACACACACAGAGGGAAAATCCTGTGAAGACACAGAGAGAAGGTGACCATTTTAAAGCCAAGGGGAGAGAAGAAACTAATGTTCTCAGTCATAACTGGGAGCTGAACCCATAAATAAACAAATGAACAATAGAGAGAGACAGAGAGAAAGAAAGAAATAAACAACAATCATAGTAAACATTGAACTTTTAGGAAACTAGAGGTGGAAAAGGGGAGGGGAGGGCAAGAGAGAGGGAGGCTAACAAGGAATTGGTCAACAGACACAAAGAATGATTGTGCATTGTAACGATGAATAAACTAACTATACTGATCTAGCCACCACACATTCTACACAATTATTGAAAATCAACATTGTACCCCACATGTATGTATAATAAACAAACAAACAAACAAACAAAACTAATGGATTCTGGATCAATATGGCAGAATAGATGGTCTCCAGAGTCACCCTCTCCCACTATCTACCAATTTACAACTATTAAAAAAGTGACAACTGCCAAGCTGGGGCCATGAGAGCTCAGGGGAAGAGGAGGAGAGATCTACAGAATTCATGGAGGTGGGAGAAGCTGTGATGAGAGAAAGAAGCAACTGCTCTGACTGCAGCCATTTCAAGCCTGGCCTTGGTGAGGACATGGAGCAAGAGCTGGCAAAAACTGCAGTTGTGTCTTCGTGGGAAGTTGCTTGGAGAATGCAGGGGAGAAGAGGGCGTTGGTGGACCCCAGGTGAGCAAGACCACTAATGGGGTTCCCATGGACCCACATAGGAGTGAAGGGCCACAGACAACTGAGAAAAGGAGTCACTCATAGGCCATTGAGTCATTGCGAGGGACTGGCACACAGCCCACCCTATGGGAAGTGTTTGGAGTGCAGGGGGTGAGGGAGACTGGCCCACTGGGGGAACACTGGGGCACCACATGGACAGCTGATCTGCCCTCCAATCAGCACAGGCCCACTCAGTGTAGACTGCTCAGGAGAATAGATCTGCAGGGGGTGCAGTTTGCTGAAAAGATCCAGGCCCAGACGAGAGTTTTCACACAACTCAGGTGTATCAGACCTTGTGAGACCAGGAAGTACTTAAAAGGTCAACAATTAAAAATTGAACTGCACAAAAAGCCTTCCCCAGGGAATCAACAGCAAAGCGGCAATTTAGCTCAACCACAGGGCTCAAGTGCCAGTCCCCACAGGAAGTTCCCCCATTTTAGAAGTAAGCAAAGGATAACAAATTAGTTCCAGCCAGAGTTTAACTGGTGTGGTAGCTAATAATCCAACACAGAAGTGAAAGAAAGCACAAAACACCCACAGATTAACCAGTAAATGTCTAACACCACCAGAGAACACCTATAAAACATAAAAGAACCAGAAGCCCCCTGGGCTCCTGAGCTGGGGTAAGGGGAGCCCGATAGCCTCAGCCATGACCCCCTTATGTCTGTATCCAGCCCAGTGATGACCAAGCCTCTGCAGAGGACCCCCAGGCTCCCGAGTCTTGGGGGGGGGGGTGGCAGCAAAGGCCTCAGTAATGCCCCCTGACATCCTCATCAAGCCCAGCCATGACTGAAGTGCTACCAGAAGCTCTCCAGGATCCCAAACTTGGGAGAGGGGGACAAGGGCCTCAGCCATGCCCCCTCATGTCTGCATCCAGCCTGGCTATGACCACGCCACCACCAGAAGCCCCCGGGACCCCTGAGCTGGGATGGGGTGGGTCAAGGGCCTCAGCCATGCCCCTCTTGCCCTCCACAAGCAGGCCAGCGAAGGAGCTGCTATGGGCCAACCCTGCCCTCCTCCCTTCACCTTTGTTTCCCTACTCCCCTCTTACTGCTCTTCAACAACACCTTTGAATGTAAATAATAATAATAATAATAAATTAATAGATTTTGTAGAAATAACACTGCTGACGTGTTGATCTCATCAGACTTCTGGCCTCTAGAATTTTTAGAAAATAAATTTCTGTTATTTAAGCCACCCAGTCTTTGGTACTTTATTATGGCAGCCCTAGCATAATATCTAAAACACTAAACTTAATGTTTTTCACCAGATTTTCACATTATCTGTATATTTACTTTTTATTTCCTTCAAGTGTACAGACATTTATCCATCCCATGTTAAGGAAAAATAAATCCAAACATCTGAATAAAGTATTACACAATTTTTAAAGCACTGGACTTTGACATTGCTATTATTTATTCCTTATCTCCTGTTTTTGACAAGTCTTGTTTTTTCTTGCCTTGCTGCTGAGATTCCATTTTCTTTAAATCTCCTTCTCCTTTTCTGATAATTCTAATTTTAATTAACTTCTAAGGCCTGGTTCAAGTGGTCTCTGAGGGTGAGCTATCATTGATCTAAACTTTTATTGCATTGTACATAGTACACCACATAGGTTATTTATTAGAGTGTGGGATCCCTGTCTTACAGATATTTTTTAAAAAAATTGTCAGTTTCCCAATGCTATGGAGCTCCTGGTATTTAGTAGACACTCCAGAAACAGTTTTTGGAAATAAAACATGTAATAGTCTTGAGTCTTTAGATTCTAACTTCCATGATGGTTATTCTTTCCCATGTTTCTTCAGAAATTCAGCATTCACTGAGCATTTATTATATGCAAGACACTGTAATTATTAACCTTTCATTTCACTTGGATTATACACAAAGCCTTAGTCAGATTGTGTTTTCTTTTTGCTGGATTGCCTGATTGGATAATAATTCAAGCATTAGAAATATCTGCTTGATTGTACCATGTTATTTAATACTGATTTGAACCAAACTACTCCTGTGTAGAAGTGGGTAACTTTTATAGTTTGATTTGTTTTGAAATTATTTGGCCTCTTAAATATTTCTTTCTTTTGATTATTCATTCTTGAAATTATATATATATATACTAATATATATATAATAGTTGATTATATTCAAAGTCATCCTAAATCAGTTTGGAAAATCAGAAATTAATATCACTTTCAGAGAGGCTAAGTTCAGTCTATTAAAACTGAATTTTATTTTAATTGCAAATGACCATTTTGGCCTTGTCATTCATACATAAGGTCTCTGTGCTAAATGTTCTAAAACATTAATAGGAGAAATATTGAGTTACACATATAGTGGTGGCCTCCTTTTATTTCATAAAGTAGTTTTTTTTTCTCATTTGATTTATATACATTCTAAAAAGAAGAGTTCAAAGTAGGAATGAAGACAGGCCTAAGTAGTAATGGTTCCTCAGTCTGCAGCTTCTGTAAATTGAAAAGCATATGGGAATTTCCCCAGGAAAAAAAAATAAAAGGGGAAATTGGAAACAATAAAAAAAGAAGAGCTAAATGTCATCTCCCTATTCAGCTCACATGTCAGATAACAGAAAACATAGGACATAAGGACATAGAAACCATCTGCTTGAAATTCTGTTGATTTGGTATATAATTTCAGAAAATCATGAGATGAATCTGTGCCTAATGTCACCCTCTACACCCTCAGCAGAGGGAACAAACTAAGCCTAATGAATTCAGAGTTAGGATGGTGTACTGGATTGAATTATATCCTACCCAAACTCCTTGAAACTTGAATTGTGTCACCAACGTTTTATGTATTAAAAACTTAGCCCCACTGTGACTGTTAAGAGGGTGGGAAATCCTATCATGGTAATTGAAAGGTAGAGACTTGAAGAGGTGATTGGATTGTAGGACTGTGCAGTTGTGAATGGTTTAAAAATGGTGGTAAAGGGCATAGTCCTGAGAGCTTTAAGAGAAGAGAAGAATATGTCTTTCCCTCTCTCTGCTCTCTCTGCTTCCACCATCTTGCAATGTGAGACCCCTGGGTTACTACTGTTGGGACCACCAGATGGACTTTGGACTTCTCAGCCTCAGAAATTGTAAGCGATAAATTTTATCTTCTTTATAAATTATCCAGTTCCAACTATTTTGTTATAAGCAACAAAAACAGACTAACACAGAAATTGGTACCAGAAGTAGGGTGTTGCTTATAACAAATACTTGAAAACGTGGAAGCACCTTTGGGACTGGGTGTTAGACAAAGGTTGGAGGAGTTTGGAGGATTCAGAAGAAGACAAAACAACAAGGGAAAGTTTGGAATGTTTTAGAGACTGGTTATATGGTGGTGACCAGAGTGCTTATGGAAATATGTACTATAAAGACCATTCTAAGGAGGTCTCTGATAGAAATAAGAAGGAATTCTTTGGAAACTGGGACAAAGATCACCTTTGTTATGAACTGGAAAGAAACTTAGTTGCATTGTGTCCATGCCCTAGGAATTTGTGGAAATTGGAACTTAGTAGTTGTGAACCAGAGTATTTACAAGAAGAAATTTCTAAGCAGCAAAGCATTAAGGAAGCTGCATGGCTACTTCTAACAGCCTACTCTGAGTTATGGCAGCAAAGGCATGACATAAATCCAGAATTTAAAAGGGAAGCAGAGTGTAAAGATTTAGAAAATTTACAGCCTGGCCATGTGGTAGAGAAGCAGAGAGCATGCAATGGTGCAGCCCAGTGACTACTAGCTAAGAAGATTAATACAAAAGAAAGGGCTTATCAAGAGAAGGGGAAAAGGCCCTGAAGGCATTGCAGAATACTCTGGGACCAACCTTTCCATTTCAAGCCCAAAGGCCTAGGGAGACAGAATGGTCTTGGGGAACAAGCCTGAGGCACCCTCCACAGGCTCACTGCTCAGGGCCACCTTGGGAAACTGCTCCCCACACCAGCACCCCAGCAGTTTTGGCTGCTCCAGCTGTGGCCAAATTGGGCCCAAGTGTGGCTGGACCCTCAGCTTTGGAAAGCACAAGCCAGAAGCTTTGGTGGCATCCACATGGTAGTAAGTCTGCAGGCTTGCAGAATGCCAGAGCTGTGGAGGCTTGGAAGCCTCTACCCCTATTTTGAAGGATGTATGGAAAAGTCTGGGGCCCAGGAAGAGATCTGTCTCAGGGGCAGAGTCATCACCACAGATAACCTTCACTAGAGCAATGCCGAGTGGAAATGTGGGGTCAGAGTTGCAGCAGAGAAACCCCAACAGCACCATGTCTAGTGGAACCATGACAGCAGGACCAGCACAGAGACCCCATACCTCTGGAGCTACTAGAGTGGAACCCCAGCCTGGTAAAGCTGAAGTCTGTCCTGCAACCAGGAAAGCCATAGGAGCAGATCTGCCTGATGACTTGGGGACCCACCCCCCACACCAGCTTGCAGAGGAGGTCAAACATGGAGTCAAGGTCCCTGATTCACCAGCATTGAGATTTAATGCCTGCCCTGCTGGGTTTTGGACTTGTTTGAGACCTGTTAGTGCTTTCTTTTGGCCTATTTCTCCCTTTAGGAATGGGAATATGTACCCTATGTTTGTTCCACCATTGTTTCTGAGAAGCAGATAACTTGTATTGATTTCACAGATGGAACTTTGAACTTTTGGACTTTTGAATTGAAACAAGTTAAGACTTTGGGGGTGGAATAAATGTATTTGTATTAGAAAAGGACATGAGTTTTGGGGGGGCAGGGGTGGAATGTAGTGGATTGAATTATGTCCCCACAAAACTCATTGAGGCTTGAATTGTCTTCCAAGTTTTATGTTTTAGAAACCTAGCCCCCACTGTGACTGTTAAGAGGGTGGGAAATCCTACTATGGTAATTGAAAGGTGGAACCTTGAAGAGGTGATTGGATTGTAGGACCATGCAGTAGGGAATGGATCAAAAATGGTGGTCAGAGGCATGGTTCTGAGGGCTTTAAGAGAAGAGGAGAATCTGTCCTTCCCAGTAGGGAATGGATCAAAAATGGTGGTCAGAGGCATGGTTCTGAGGGCTTTAAGAGAAGAGCAGAGTCTGTCCTTCCCTCTGTCTGCTCTCTCTGCTTCTACCGTCTTGCAATGTGAGACCCCTGGGTCACTGTTGCCACCACCAGATGGACCTTGGACTTCCCAGCCTCAGAAACTGTAAGCAATAAATTTCATTTTCTTTATACATTACACAGTTCCATGTAGTTTGTTATAAGTAACAAAAATGTACTAATACAGATGGAAAGGGAGTTTATTTGGATTTATTATCCATCTCTGTCTTCAGCATGACAGTGTGTCCTCAAGACATAAGAGCCTTAAGGGGACTTCTAGTTCAATTCTGTTATTTAGCAGATGAGAGTAATGAGGCCTAGAGGAGTCAAGATCTGGGACAAAACAAGATGTTTCTTAATTCACTCTTGAGTGTCATTTTTACCATTTAGACAATGCCAATGGTTAACGCTCATCTGAATTCCTGTTATGTGAAAAGTAACTGTGGTTTCTAACTATCCAAGTACATTTCTAACGAGAACATAGGAACTAGATATTTTTAAAAAATAATAAAGAAGTTGATGGGATTGGCTAATAAAAGGGTTGATGGAAACAGACAAGTGAAACTTAATAGGGGAAATGTTAAATTCTGCAACTTTCTGTATAAAAGTTCAACTCTGTAATTGCAACATATTGCAGATCTGGCAGGATAGTGCAGTCATTAAGATCAAGGTAGAGTTTGCCAGACCTCAGTTAAAATTCTGGCCAAACCCTAAATAGTTATGTAAATTTGGCCAAATTTATTAACCTCATCTGTCTCACTATCCTTGTCTTAAATTCAGAAAAATAACTCTCTTATAGGAATATATTCACACAACATGAAACATGCTTAGGACATTGTGATAGGTAGCCTTTAACATGGATCCAGTGGTCCATTCTTCCTGCTGTTCATGCTGTGTGTAATCTCCTTTTGACTATGGACTGGGTCTAATGACTCACTTCTAACTAAAAGAATATGGGAAAGGATGGGATATCAGTTCTGTGGTTAGGTTACTAAACATTGTGACTTCCATCCTGCCAGCTGACTGTCTCCCTTGCTGGTTTTGGTGAAAAAAGCAGCCATGTTGCATGGGTCTGTGTGGCAAGACACTGAGGCCCTCAGCCCAGCGGCCTTGAGAATCATTCTAACTGTGGATTCTTCCTCAGTTGAATCTTGATTTCAGCCTTGTGAGAAACTCAGAAGCAAAGGATCCATCTCAGCCAGCCTAAATTCCTATGTCAGAGAAACTGTGAGATCATAAATGTGTGTCATTTTAAGCCACTGAGTTTTGGGATAATTTGTTATGCAGCAATAGATAACTAATACAGACAGTGTCAAACACAAAGTAGTGAGGTGGATGGCAAGGATAGGTGCTATTTTATCAAAAGTTGTACTGAGTTTTGGGATAATTTGTTATGCAGCAATAGATAACTAATACAGACAGTGTCAAACACCAAGTAGTGAGGTGGATGGCAAGGATAGGTGCTATTTTATCAAAAGTTGTAGGAGACAGGGATGAAGAGGAAGTGTTTAGGGAAGTCATGAGAAGACTGTTATAAACAGAAGGAATGGTATAAATGCAGGCTCTAATGTAAAACTCTGAATGTTTGAACAAAAAGCAAGGATATCAGAATGGCTGGGAGGATGGTGGTCATTTCAGAGGCAAGATCATGTAGCGTCTTATAGGTCCTAGAAAAGATTTGGAATTTAAAAAGAAAATGTGTGATGGATAGTGAAATAATCTGGTTAATATTTTGACTGCTGTGTGGAGAATTGAATATATGTGTGTTTGCAGTGGTGGGGAAGAATATTAGCAAGCAGACTTGTCTAGTGCAATAATCCAGGCAAAAGATGGTGGTGGCTTGAATTAGGGTGGTTGCACTCATGATGAGCATAACCAAGGATATCTTCTGAAGGCAGTAGCAACAAATGTGCGGATGGGTTGAATGTGAGGTGTCATAGAGAGGCCTCATGGTGACTCCAAGATTTCTGGCTGGAGAAACCTGGTAAACAGTTTCCATTTACTAAGATGGGGAAGGCAGGGAGCCACAGGTCTATGGGGAAGAGTGAGAGTTCAGTACATGCCTAGTAGACATCCAAGTAGAAAAACAGAGAAGGCAGACTGACACAAGACAAGTTCCGAGAGGTAGGGGTTGGAGACATAAATTAGAGTGTCATCAGTATACAGAAAATATACATGCGCCTATAGTAAGTGTAGACATGGAAGAGACCTGAGCAGGAGCCCGAGGCACTCCAGCATGTAGGTGTGGGTGAGTGCAGGGAGGGGGCTTCAGTAGAGGGTACTTGGAATGAGTAGCCTCTCATCACAGGAAAACCAGGAGGAATGTGTTTCAGAGGCCAAGTTAAGACAGCTGTTCCCTTGTTCTCAATTTGCTAATCAATGATTCTCAAACTTGAGTGTGCATCACGATCACCTGGGGGGCTTGTTAGAACACAGATGCTGGGCTCCACCCAGTTTCTAACCCAGTAGTTCTTGAGTTTGGCCTAAGAATTTGCATTTTGATCAAGCTCTCATGTTGCTAGTGCTGGTACTCACTATGCTGTTTGTCCAGGGACCACAGTTTGAGAACCAATGTTAGCAATCAGTGGTTGTCTAATTGTGGTCCACAGAGTATTTGTGATCACCTTGTCCATTCTTTCATTTTTATATATTCAAAACTATGTTGATTTCTTAAAAAGTTACAGGCATTGTGCTAGACACCAGGGATACAAAAGTATTTGGTATCTAGTAGAGGACTTGGCTATAAACATACTACTACAGTGCAATGTGATAAGTACAATAGGAGAGGCATGGACAAGACAGAGTAGCAACATGGGGATGGAAGAGGGGTCTGTGAGGGTTTTGGATGGGGAGCAGGTGCTATTTTAACAGTCATGAGTCTGCGTTCTTTAAGTGGTCAAAAGGAGGAAATGCATTCCAAGAATTAGTACGTGCAAAGACATGGAAGTGTGAACAGGCGTGGTGTATTCATGAGATTCAGGGTATTGCAAGGAATCTGATTTAGCAGATTATAGGGGTTAAAGAGGCAGTGGAAGGGGATGAGGCTAGACTTAGGCTGGGTATCATTTGTATTTGCCCCATTGTTTAGCTTCTTCTTAACATCTCATTAGGTTTGGATTTTACACACATGAACAATATTTATTTGAAAACCTATATGGATTAAACCATTAGGGCTGTCCTCATCAGAGATTTTAATGACTCAAACAATTAAAAGTGTTTCCTTTAGAAATAATATAAAAAAACAACACTAAAATATGTTGTATGATTCCATTTATGTGAAATATCCCGAACAGGTAAATCTATAGATATGGAAGGCAGATTAGTGTTTGCCACGGGCTGGAGATGGTGGGAGGAGGGGGGCAGAAAGGGAGTAGATATGACTGGTCTCTTTGGAGGTGATGAAAATATTTTAAAACTAGATAGAGGTAAGTTTGCACACCCTTGTGAATATACTAAACACCACTCAACTCTACACCACAACAACATGGATGAGCCCGGAGAAACTCATGTTGAATGAAATAAGCAAAGCACAGAGGGATAGATACTGCATGCACTCACTCATAAGTGGGAGCTAAGAGAGAAAGAAGGAAGGAAAGAAAGACCACAG
>NW_007737411.1:6788-7894 GCF_000696425.1 Galeopterus variegatus | reverse complement strand
ATTTGATCTTACAATATAAAGGTTGTTCACCATTAACCTGCCTGAACAGTACAACATGAATTTTTTTTTTTTTTTTTTTTTTTTTTTTTTTTTTCTTTTGTCTTTTTTCCGTGTCCGGCAACGGATCGCAACCCTCAGTGTTGCCCCCGTACCGGACCGGGGACCGGCAACGGGATCGCAAGCCTAGTGTCGCTCCTGCGCCTCGCTCAGCCAGTGAGCGGGAGCCGGTCTGTATATGGGATCCGAACCCTCGGACGGGAGCGCCGCCGCGCTTCCCAAGCGGCGCACTATCCAGTGCGCCACCGGGCCAGCCCACAACATGAATTTTTGATGAATAAAAAGGAGTAGCTGATACTCTAAATTCCCAAAGCTTAGATAATTTATGTGAAGATGAACTTTCTTTTCTTATCTGATGACATTTACTGACTAGAAGTCTGTATTGTTATCTTGGGGATTAGTGTCTTAAAATGGCATTGCATCATTGAATGTACTGTTTACTATGTGACTCACAACTAAAAAAAAAAATCAGTCCAATATTGCAAATGTATAAATTGATTAACGTCAGATTATCTCAGCACATAGACTACTTTCAGGAGGAAAGCATTCATTTTTTGCTTGAATATTATTATGAAAACAAAATTTTGTAAATTTAAAAATTATGGAAAAACATGCCCGTAAATTTATCCAGTACTAACACAGCTATTGTTATTTTTTATATTATCTTCCTTACAGTTTTTTTAAATAGCAATCTTTTAAAAAGAATCTTATTTTTGGTCCTCTGAAGTAGAGAATTGAGTTTATCATATTCTTTCTCCTAGCAGAGTATACTGGTAGTCTGTGCAGGGCCTTTCTCGTTTTATCTGTCATTCCCCTTCATTTCAACCCCACTCCAATTTCACAGGCCCATCTATATTCATTGAGATGTATGCATGTGTGTATATATATATATATATATATATATTCTGGATAGTTATGTAGTCTTGTTAATATGTGCTTTTAATTTAAGTAAATGGTATCATACAGATCTTATTCACTCCACCCTATGATTCTAAAGTGCTTTCTGTATCGCACTATCCTTTCTGCTCTTCAGCTCCCCTCTTGAATTT
>NW_007737411.1:3672-5176 GCF_000696425.1 Galeopterus variegatus | reverse complement strand
GAAGTTCTCATTCCATTCCCAAGATCATGGTTTTGGCCCCTCTTCTACTCTAAATAGACCTTCTCCCCTTCCTTGTTACCCCCACATGACCTGGACCTAACAACTTCTGTTTCCTGAGAGCTTTTTACAGTTTTATGTTCTAAAATCGACCAATCTCCCTCTCGTTCGTGCAGATCATTTGCCAAACACTGGGGCAGAGCCAGTTTATCTTGTCAGGTACCCTAAAATTTTTACATAGTGTTTTCTTGTTGTTCTTAAAGTAGCACAGTTATAGTTTTGCAATTTGTTTTATTGCCTACCTAGCACCTGTTATTGTACCTTATGCTTTATAATTATTATGAATAATGAACATAATGATTACAAAATATGAAAATATATTACTTGGATAAACTAAACTTTATTTCATTGTCCCCTACTGTTGGACATTGGGATTCTTTACCATCATTATTAGTAGCATTAAATAGACAAACTCTTTGTAGCTACAACAGTATTAAAGGATACTTTCCTTTTTTGTTGTTCCTCAGTGTTCTGAAAGAGTTAAAGCAGCTTCCAGAAATGCTTTAATTTTGGGAAAATCTGGTTCTTTGTGTCTGATTAATTTTCTGTGTGGGTGGTATGCTGCTCTAACCTTGTCACTGACAGAAAAGTTCAGGTTTCATTTTCATAATGTGAGGGGAACAGAAGTCTGTCCTTGCAGCTCTCTGACTAAAGCTCTTGCCTTCAGACAATGATTGTATATGCTCTTCCATCAACACGCTGGTATCTGCTAGTGTCAGTCCTTCTTCTAATTGAAATTGTGATTTCTTTTGTTCCTCTGGGTTATTTTTAAACCTTGACAGATCTTATTCAAAAGGCACAGGTATTGCTCCAGATTAATCCTGTTCAGATTTGGTAGTGATCCTTATATCATTCAATGCAATCGAAAAAATCAAATAAAGAGAAAACACTTTTCTAACTTATTTGGCCAAAATGAGTGTTCAGATGACATAATTTTAGTTTTTATATAAACCCATAGCATTTTAGTGAGCAGCATCTGAAAATAGGTTAATGAATCATCATGGGAGAAAACTTGAGAATCTTTGGTTTAAAAAAGGATGTTAGCAGTCATTTAAGTCAATCTCGTACCCAAAAGCAAAAATTTTCTATAGTGTGCTGATGGTCTACCAGTTTTTAATTAGATCCTTTCCATGGCTAGAAGATGCCTACCTCGTCAGAGAGCCCATTTATTCTTGGACAGCTGTAATTAAAGTTCATTGTTTAGTTTTTCTTGAGTAGATACCTGTCCTTTTAATATCCTCTGAAAGATACACTGGCTTCCTTTTGGAGCCATACAGAAAAAAGGTGTATTTCTACTTTCAAATATTTTCAGATGTCTATCTGGTCTCCTTTCAGTCTTCTCTTTCCTCTCTTCTTCTAAGATAAGCATCTTTTTTTTTTTTTTCGTTTTTTGTCTTTTTTCGTGTCTGGCAACGGATCGCAACCCTCAGTGTCGTGCCCGTACCGG
>NW_007737411.1:0-2672 GCF_000696425.1 Galeopterus variegatus | reverse complement strand
CGCCCGCACCTCGCTCAGCCAGTGAGCGGAACTGGTCTGTATGTGGGATCCGAACCCTCGGCGGGAGCGCCGCTGCTCTCCCAAGCGGCGCACTGTAGCAGTGTGCCACCGGGCCGGCCCTAAGATAAGCATCTTTAGTCCGTCTATGTTTTCTTTTTTCTTTCCTTCACTCCTTGGCTATCTTCCTTTTCTTTCCTCCCTTCCTCTTTTCTTCTCTCCCTTTCTCCTTCCCTCTTTCCTTCCTTCCTTCTTTTTTCTTTCTTAAGATTATGATGTTTACACCCCAATTTATCAAACACTTTCCTGCATATTTTCCAATTTGTCCATGTTCTTAACATAAGGGCTCTAGAGCAGAACACAGTGGCTCACAGACACAGAGGAAACACTTTAGGTTCCTGCGATTTTGACCCTAATATATATTGTTTTACAAATATCTTAGAGACATCCTCCAAAGTTTCTCATGGAGGATTTCTCTCTGGTATAATTAGAGGTACATATTGTTTCCAACAGTCTTGTCCTAGAACATAGTTGCTGAGAGCACCTTCATTATGAGAGTTATATTTACATTGCTCATTATTAAATATTTGGTGAGGGCTTTGCCATAAAGCCACAATGCCTTCAATAAGAACATAGTTAATAAGAATAGATAAAAAGATTATCATTTACACCTGAGAGCTAATCTTAAATTGCAGTTTGAATTTCATGGCCCATAATGGGAGAAAAATAAAATAGAAAAAAGAATTGCTCAGTATACTACAACCAGAAAAATAGGCAGTGTTTTATGCCTGGAAGATTTGTAAAGAATATTAGACTAGAAGGGATCTTACACATCATACTCTCCTAATTCATCTCAACCTCCTGGGAATCATTTGTATTTTGAAAGATTATTTTCAGAGGTGATTCTACTTTTTTCACTTTCTTTTTTTAAATTTCATTTTTTTCCCCTAGTTTTTACTCTATACAGATAATTGTTTTGGCAATTTTGAATATCTTGGATGGATTCAACCAATTTGTCTATTTAATAGAAAAAATCCTTTAATGTTTAATAATATTTATTACTCAAGTTAGCCACAAGAGTCAATGTGGTAATTCTCTAAACATATAAAATGATAATCTGAGGTATACTTAGTGGTTTGTCTTTTTTTATAAGAATCATTATACTTCAAGGTTTTATAAATTGTTAAGTTTTCATACAAAAGTATATAAGATATACACATATACATATATACATATTTGGTATATATATGTTTCCCAGAGGAAAATACAATATCAGTTTTAGTGATTATCACAACCTTATATATTTTAAAAAATGGTTTTGCTAAGTGTGTATCCATAAACAATATATTGCTCAGTTTCGCCTATTTTGGGCCTTAGTATAAATATCATCATATTTTATATATTATTCTATGGCTTATTGCTTTTGTTCAACATTATATTTCTGTAATACATCCACTTGGATGTGTATACTGTGGTNAAAATGATAATCTGAGGTATACTTAGTGGTTTGTCTTTTTTTATAAGAATCATTATACTTCAAGGTTTTATAAATTGTTAAGTTTTCATACAAAAGTATATAAGATATACACATATACATATATACATATTTGGTATATATATGTTTCCCAGAGGAAAATACAATATCAGTTTTAGTGATTATCACAACCTTATATATTTTAAAAAATGGTTTTGCTAAGTGTGTATCCATAAACAATATATTGCTCAGTTTCGCCTATTTTGGGCCTTAGTATAAATATCATCATATTTTATATATTATTCTATGGCTTATTGCTTTTGTTCAACATTATATTTCTGTAATACATCCACTTGGATGTGTATACTGTGGTTCATTTATTACTTTTTTTAGTGAAATGTAATTGATTATACATATTTGTGGAGTACAGAGTCGACTATCAGTATATGTGCACAATATGTGATGATCAAATCGGAATAGCTGACATATTCATCATTACAAAATGTATTCATTCTTTGTTTTTAATGCTGTGTGGATATATTACAATTTACTTATTCAACTTCCTGTTGACTATGCAATTAGGTTATTTACAATTTTTGCAGGGTTTTTTTTTTGTTTGTTTTATCCATTACAATGCTGGTAGGAATATTTTTCATATGTCAGATGGTACACAGATAAGAGAGAGTTTCACAATGTAAATCCAAAACTGGAGGTGCTACACTGTAAGGTATGTGAATGTTTAACACTATCAGGTTAGTGTTTTTTGAAATTTCTAAAGTAATTATATCAGCAATATATAAAAGTTATTCTTACTACGTACCTTTGCAAATATTTGTTTGTCAGACTTTAAACATTTTTGGAAACTGGAGGATGTGTTCTGTACTTCATTGTGATTTTGATTTGCAAAATCTCTGATTACTAATTACTAATCAGATCGAGCATATTCTCAGATGTTCATTGGTCATTTGTTCTTTTTTTCTGAAGTGCCTGATTAGATAATATTTTTCCTTTATCACTCACAGACTTAAAAATAATATTATTGATATTAGTCATTTATTGTTATGAATGTTGGAAATATCCTTTGCTAATAAAATTTTTACTACTTTTAAGATTTTTTAAAAGTTCTTGATTTTAATGCAATTGAATATATAAATCTTTTCCATTTTGATTTGAGCATTTTTATATCGAGTCCTATTTAAAA
>NW_007737410.1:53243-53455 GCF_000696425.1 Galeopterus variegatus | reverse complement strand
GATAACCTCCTCCATGGACGGCAATCAGTGCTTAGGCAGAATTGGTGAGTCTGTCTGTTGGAACACCCCGATCGCTGTCTCCCCAGTAGGGGGAAAGCCCGGCCCCTGCCCCTGCAAAAGCCATGAATTCCACTCTACTGTACATACAGCTTGTTATTCCACCTACCAGCTATGCCTCTCAGGGAATAAACGTGGTGGCAGACAGCCAGCCG
>NW_007737410.1:0-52243 GCF_000696425.1 Galeopterus variegatus | reverse complement strand
AAGACAAAATCAAAAAACTTCAAGAAGACTTGGAAAAAAGACGACGGGACCTCCAAAATAATTTCCTTTGGACGGGTTTCAATGGGCTTCTTCCCTATCTCCTGCCTTTCTTAGAACCTATCCTCCTTCTTCTACTGCTACCCTGCATACTTAACAAATTAATTTTAAATTTAAACATTAAAAAAACATGGGCTGGCCCGTGGCTCACTCGGGAGAGTGCGGTGCTGATAACACCAAGGCCCCGGGTTCGGATCCCATATAGGGATGGCCGGTTCGCTCACTGGCTGAGCGTGGTGCTGACAACACCAAGTCAAGGGTTAAGATCCCCTTACTGGTCATCTTTTAAAAAAAAAACAAATGTACTAGTAGACAAGTGGGCTGGAGAGTGGAGGATGTGATTAGTGAGGCAGGCAATGAAACATACAGCTAGTTTATGTAATCACAAGAGTGCTCACAGATCCTCACTGGCATCAGTGTCTGTGTTAGTCCCTTTCTGTCGCTTATAACAAAATACATGGAACTGGGTGATTTACAAAGAAAACGAAATTTATTGCTTACAGTTTTGGAGGCTGGGAAGTCCAAAGTCCATCTGGTGGTGGTGACAGTGATCCAGGGGTCTCACATTGCGAGATGGTGGAAGCAGGGAGAGAGAGAGGGAGAGAGACAGACTCTCCTCTTCTTTTAAAGCCCTCAGAACCATGCCCCCGACCACCATTTTTAATCCATTCACTACCGCAGGGTCCTACCATCCAATCACCTCTTCAAGGCTCCACCTCTCAATTACTGTAATGGGATTTCCCACCCTCAACAGTCACAGTGGAGACCAAATTTCTAATACATAAAACTTGGGGGACACAATTCAAGCTTCAGTTGAGTTTTGGGGGGACATAATTCAATCCACTACAGTATGTTTATATCCTGACTTGTGAAATAATAAGAATAATATAATTAATCCTTATTGAGCACTTATTATGTTCTGGGCAATGTTCTAAGCACTTTACAAGTGATTAAGCATTTAATCTTTTCAACAGCCCAATGATGTGGATATTGTTATTACCTCCATTTCACAGATGAGGCAACTGAATCACAGAGTTGAGGTCACATAGTAGTTAGGAGTGAAGCTAAGAGTTATTAATTTAGACAGCCTGGCTCCAGACCCTGGGGACTTAATCGCCATACTCCGTTATGAAGCAATGTTAATATTATGTACTTTTCACAAATGCTAGATATACCAGATTAATAAATATTAAATTTGATGAATTTGCGTCTGCAGGAATAAGTTTAAATAATTTGTTTATTTTCTTTAGAAAAGCTTTCGAGAAAGACTGTCTTCATTTAACAGTTCACTGAGAAAACATAGTATTATTTTATCCCTTAGGTATTTCACTAACTGGAGAGTATAATTTTGATATCTTTGCAAGGTTTATTTCACAATTTAATTTCATCGTACTAAAAAAAATCACAGCATATAGAATGGTGGACAAAACAATTGTGCTTTACATTAATCTTCTGCTTGTGTTGAAGCTGAGAGGACATGCTGTCACATTATTTTCTTGGCAAAGTAAATCTGCAAACCTCATTAGAAATGTGTGAATACCAAATAGCATATCAAATATACTAGCTTTATAATACTGTCATAAATGATTATTGCAATATTAAAGAAGATATAAAATAATGAATTGTCAACTATTGTCAAAAAATGCTATATTAATACTCTAGTATTTAAAAAGGAATCTGTAAAATGGGACCAATTTTTATTCAATATTAGGTAGAAATTAATAGAAGTCTTTTCTTAGGGAGGTGGAAATGTAGAAAGCTTCATTCTTAAGCCTTAACAGTAAATTTTTATTTACCTTAATCTAAAAGGCTAAAAGCTGCACACAATTACACCGTGCACGAAGCCCTGTCCTTGGCAGTCTAGCCGGGAGGGCTTATTAACACAGCTGTCTTTCTCTCACTCCCTTTCCTACTTGGAAATGATTTGGTCTTTATCAGAGAAGTTTAAGAGGTATGTGTAATACTCAGGAGAAAAAATATCTTCTTTGCGGCTAGCAGGAGAATTCCTTGTGGTCAGAGTTCATTTTATTTAAAAGAGAATTTGATAAACCTGCAGGTAGAAGCTAGCTCAGGTTGGCGCCCAGGCTTCCTGCATAACAAAGAAAGCAAAGGAGCGAGAAATAATAACTTTGTTGGGGAAGAAAGGGTTAAAAGGAGAGTAACTTCGGGTGCTCCATACATTGTTCAGTCTTACTTTAGAGAGTGTTTTTCTCTTTTGGAGAAACACCGTGTTGTGCTGAGTCCTGTTTCATGGTTTGCACATAGTGGAAAAATGGTTGATTTGGGGAGCCCCTGATATCTAAGTCACATGTGAATAACTCCATTTACTTAAAGTAAAAGGAATAAAGTTGTGGCTAGGGTGAGCAGTGGTTAAGTGACCTCTTCTGTTCATGTGTCAGAGGCCCTTCCTGGAGCAAATTGCTGTCTTGAAAGAGGGCACTATGGGTCCCAAGCCTACCCTGTCATCATGGCAGTTGGTAGCAATTCACCCAGATAATCTCACTCTTCCACCACCCCTGGTTTTGGCAGTAAAAATGATAAGCCATCTGAATTTTGGAACTAGAAGCGATATGGAGATAATTACCTCTAATCCCTTAATTTAGAGAATAGAAGTGTAGAGAACTTAAAGGCTGGGGGCCGGCCCGGTGGCGCACTGCTACAGTGCGCCGCTTGGGAAGCGTGGTGGCGCTCCCGCCGAGGGTTTGGATCCCACGTACCGTATGGACCGGTTACCACTCACTGGCTGAGCGAGGTGTGGGAGCGGCATCGAGGGTTGCGATCCCGTTGCCGGTCCTGGTCCGGTACGGGCGCGACACTGAGGGTTGCGATCCGTTGCCGGACACGAAAAAAGACAAAAAGGAAAAAAAAAATAAAAAAGAACTTAATGGCTGGTGCTAGCAAGAAATGGTTAGAACTCAGGCCTCACAAGTTTCCAACTAGTGCTCTTTCCACAACACTAAAAAATCTGAAGAAATTTGGAGAAGGAGGAAAAAATCTTATTGATAAATATAACTAACGCATCAGCAAAACGATGAAACTGATATATGACTATTTTCCTCTTGTAAAAGACTTTTTTCGTCTGACAAAATATACAGGATAGAAAAAAACACGAAGATCTGAAAGATATGTAGGTAGCAGGTGCTAAGTTTTGTATAATGAGTTGTGTGTTCATCTCTTCTTGTAGGTGGGAATGGTGCAACCACAGCTGGGGTGGGTGGAGAAACATAATTCTTGATGGTGCATACTGAAAATCATAGCCCTCAGCTCAGCCATACAGCACATGAAGAGATCATGATTATGGGGGGGCCACACACAAGAAAGAGCCAGATGTGTACCAGCCAACAAGGAATACGCATTTTCTTCGGATGTCACAGAGCCTCGTCTTCATTATTGAGCAATCGCTATAATTACATCACTTCATTAAACTGACAGTACATGCAATGGAGCAAAAGAAACCCTCAAGACAGTATTTGTATCCAAATATCACTAGTTTCACAAACACCTTGAACATTTTCTTTTTACAATGTTTCACAGGTCATAAAAAAAAAAAAGATGGGACAATCTCTTATAGCTGAATTTGTAACCCATAGCTTTTGAATTCTTGAAAAATTGCTTTAAAGTCTACTACATCTATGATGCTGATTGTCTTTGTGTTTAGGTGCTCAGATTCATTAAGCTAAAAGGAAATACATATGAGTAAAGTGATAAAAAGAGCCCTCGCCTCTCTCTCCTGAGCCAGCAGCCTCTAGTCTGGAGTAACAGTTTCAGTGCGGAGGATTAGAAGGTTCCTTGGATGGATCCACAGTGGCTTCCAGATGGCTGATGCAAAGGCCAAAGGGAGGCTTGGGTGAGCAGCCATTTGTTGGCTGGTTTATGGTGGAGACAGCAAAATGAATATCTAGATATATTTCCAATTAGAGGCCTTAGAGATTTTCACTAAGCATTTCTGTTGTTGTAGATTCCAAGTGGTCTTTACGATAATGGGCCTTCTACTACAACATAGTACAGAGGCAATCATGCCAACCCTGTACTTTAACCACTGTGGAACTGGCCTTTCTAAATATAGAAAACCCTGAGTAGAAATACTGTTCACATATACAAAACAGCATTGTGGCTTTCTGTATTAAACATATTTAGACTCTACAGAAAATAGTTTGTCAGGAGAGATATACATTTGCCTTTCTATAACCTATAGCCAAAATAGATTATTTCATTTTATTTTTTTAGTGTTTAAAAATTTTTTCTAATTTTAACATTTATTTGTACATATTTGTTGGGTACAGTGTGTTGTTTCAATACATGCATATACTGTACATTGATTCACTTAGAATAGATAGCATAGCTTTGTACCCATTAATCCACCATTTTCCCGCCCCCTGGTCCTCCCTCCTCTCCCAGCTATGGTAACCATTGTTCTACTCTCTACTTCTATGAGAACCATTTTATTTTATTTTAGTTTAGTTTCCACACGAGTGAGACCACGCAGTGTTTATCTTTCTGTGCCTGGCTTATTTCATTTAACATGATAGTCATAGTAGGTTATTTTGATGTTTTAGATCATATGGTAAAGCTACAGTTTTACTCAAAATATATCTACAGGAGTGGTATATATACAATGGAATATAGAGTTCTCCAGAGAAACAGAACCCATAGGAGATACACACACACACACACACACACAATACATTATATATATATATACACACACACACACACACATATACATATAAAGATATTTATTAAAATAAATTGGCTCATGTGATGATGGGGGCCAAGATGACCCAATATCTGCATCCAGCAATTTGGAGACCCAGGAGAGTCAATGGTGTAGTTTCAGCCCAAAATCAGCAGGCTGGAGACCTAAGACAGGCAGATGTTTCAGTCTGAGTCTGGAGGCAGGGGGAAAAAAAGCAGATGCCCCAGCTTGAAGGCAGTCAGACAGGAGGAATTCTCTTTTACCCATAGGAAGGTCAGGCTTTTTGTTCTACTAGGCCCTTCAATTGTTGGATGAGGCCCACCCACATTAGCCAGGGCAATCTGCTTTATTCAGTCTACTGATTCAAATGTTGATCTCATCCAGAAACACTCTTGTAGACTCACCTGGAATAATGTATGACCAAATGTCTGGGCACCCTGTGGCCCAGTTGAGTTGACACATAAAATTAACCATCACAGAATATTATTTAGTCTTAAAAAGAAAGGAGTTTCTGACACATGCTACAACGTAAATGAACCTTAAGGACATTATGCTAAGTAAAGTAAGCCAGTCACAAAAAGCAAATACCGTGTGATTCCACTTATATGAGTACCTAGAGCAGTCAGATTCATAAAGATAGAAAGTAGAATAGTGGTTGCCAGGGGCTGGGGGGAAGAAGAAATGGCGAGTTATGTTTAATGGGTACAGAGTTTCAGTTTTGCAAGTCTGGATATGGATGGTGGTGATGGTTTCACAAGAGTGGGAATATACTCACTACCTCTGAACTCGACACTTAAAAATGGCTAGAATGGGAAATTTTATTTTAAGTCTATTTTACCACAATTAAAAAGAAAAAGAAAAGAAAAGAAAGCTATCTACAAGAAGTAGTTAACTAGATGCAAATCAACAGGTTATGTTTCCAAATATTCCAGGAGAGTACCGGGATGGTATAAACACCACCTCTATCAAGGTCATCATGAAAGCATATTAACAATTTCCACAGAGAAAGTTGTGAAGAAGTTTTACCAGATAGAGCCAATATTGGTTTGTCAGTTTACTGCACAGGCATATTATCATTTGTTTACATAAATTAGCTTTTCTTTCGGTCCCCTGATACATTGAATATTTTTTTGAAATAGGGAGAGTTTTAACAATCTGCTTCTATTAAGAAAATTGAAAACAAACTCATTAATCATTGGTTTTACCTCTAACGTATTAAATTGCAATGTATAGACTGATTTCACATGAGTTATCTCATGATTCTTGAAACAATTCTGCAAGTTTTTATTATTACTGTTGAGGAAAGTAGTGCCAGACAGGTTAAGCAATTTTCCTGAAGACACAGCTAATCCACAAGGGAGTGGACTAGAACTCCCATCCCTCAAATAAGAGTGAGCTGCCTGTCTGCCTGCTTACCAGAAACAGAAGAGAAAGATCTGGCTGGAGTATCAGGGGCCTGGGAGGAGACAGAAACACTTGAAAGGGATGATCAAAGAGATGGTGTCTGAGTCTGTATGGGCTGCTTTAATAAAAATACCATACACTGGGTGTCCTAAACAACAAACTTTTTCAGAGTTCCAGAGGCTGGGAAGTACAAGATCAAGGCACTCTCAATTAGGTCTCTGGTGAGGGCTTGCTTCCTGGTTCATAGACAGCCATCTTCTTACGGTGTCTTCACATGGCGGAAGGGGCAAGGGATCTCTGGGGTCCCTTTTATGAGGGCACTAATCATATTCATGAGGGCACTGCCCCTGTGATCTAATCACCTTCCAAAGGCCCCAGCTCTTAATACCACCACATTGGGGTTTAGGATTTAACATATGAATTTGGGGGAGGGGGACACAAGTATTATCTTAGTCTGCTTTATGCTGCTATAGCTGAATACCTCAGACTGGGTAATTTATAAATAACAGAAATTTATTTCTCACAGTTCTGGAGGCTAGGAAGTCCAAGATCAAGGCACTGATAGGGTTGGTTGCCTGGTGAGGGCTGCATCTTCTGAAGCAGAGGGACGCTATGTCTCCATGTGGCAGAAGGCAAAGGGCAAGCAAGCTGAAGCCTCTTTTGTAAGGGCCTTAATCCCATTTAAGAGAAAGGAGCCTTCATGACCTAATCACCTCTTAAAGGCCCCACCTCTTAGTACTATCACATTGGTAACATATCAGTTTTGGAGGGAACACATTCAAACCATAGTAAACATTCAGTCCATAGCAGATGGTAATGAAAAAACAAATTACAAAGGTGAGGACAAGGTTAAGCAGATGGTACCAGTGGAAAACTATTACCACCTACAATCTTGAAGAGGCAAAGAGAGAAAGTGAGTACTGGAAGCTGGAGAGATCATCAGCTGTTGGAAACCGAGGCCCCCAGTAGAGGGACTCAGCTACCACCAATCTGCAGCCTTGCAGGGAGGGGCCAGGGAATAAATATCATGATTTCCCTCTGCTTCCACCCTCCAATGGTGCCTCTTCTTGGCCAAATCCTATTGGAAGGCACAGGACAAGGATGGCTCATCAACGTGAGCTAATAAGTCACAGGGTAGGATAGAGGGTAGACCCAAAAGGCAAAGGGAGAATGTCTAACACAGATATAAGAAATTAGCTTCATATGTAAAATTTTTAAAATGAGCTTCCAGGTACTGTGGTAAGATACATTACCTTCATTAATTTTTTTTTAATTCTTAAAATTATTTTTGATTGAAAAATCATAATTGTGTGTTATTTTCAATTTTGAAGAATTAATTTCTCTGAGCTCTCTTGGATAAAATGTTACAACTTATTTTAAGCTACTAATAATTTTTTTTTTGTTTAGTTTAGTGTAGGTTTCAACAAATTCTAACTCAGAGGCAAAATTATTGCTCTGAAAATTGTAACTACAGTAAAACTGCTGTATTGTTTAAAAAGAAAAGAAAGGAAATCCCCAATGTGGCATGGTGGAAAGAACATTGAACACCAGACAGCCTATTTCAATTGCAGCTTTCACCGTCGTACCTCCTCTGTGTTTGACTTTGGGTAAGTCACTTATTCTCACTGAGTTTCAGGATCTTCACCTGCCATATGAAGGAGTTGAACTAGAATAGTGATTCCCACATCTGGTCGATCATCAGAATCATTTGAGAACTCTCCCTTACCTCCCTCCCTGCCTTTCTTCCTTTCTTCCTTCCTGTACCAACTTACTTTATTGGAATGAATGGTGCAAATGACGGGAGGGGGGAAACCAGGTGGATGTTTTGGTACAGTTTATGTAAAGAGTAAAGATAACCCAGAGACGAATGTACTATCTTGGTGACCATGGAAAGTCAACCCATGGCTCTGAGTAGCTTAGAATGGGCTTGTCAAAGAGATGCTCCACATGCCAAATTCCATGGCTACTATTTTGTGTAAGTTTTTACACTTGCTAATTCAGGTAATGAATCTCAAGAAAGCTACACAACCCAGAGTTGTTTTTGTTGGTGGCCAATTTAGGCAATTTCAGTGATTAACATTTGAAAATTTTATTTATTTATTTTGTGGCTGGCACATACAGGGATCGAACATGGGACTGTGGTGTTATCAGCACTGCGCTCTAATCAATTGAGCTAATTGATCAATTGGACTGGTCAGCCCTTCCACATTTTTTTTTTTTAATGAAAAGATCCTTCCTTGCATTCACTCTCCTCTCCTAGTTCTCATGTTCTGGTTTCCTGATGACCTGAAGATTTAGCCAATCTCATTCATTCTATTTTTTCACCAGTTTCTCAGCATGGTTCCTCTCCATTTTATCCTCCTACTTCCAAAGTGAGGTATGGAAGGAGTCATAGGAGGTGAAGAGCTCCAGACTGATCAGGTCTCCAAGTCCTGGTGGTGGTTCTGGTGTACTTATGAGGGGACTCGAGGGAGGTGGAGGCTGTGTGGTAGCTGGTAGAGCAGGGCCTTAGGATGGATGGAGGGCTGGCCCCAAGTGGCTGACTAAATTTACTATTAAGCTATATTTAAAAGACAACACAGTTAGAGATATTGTTACCTACATTGAAATGATGGTAATAATAATTAATAATAATAATAATAATAATAATAATAATAATAATAATAATAATAATAATAATAATAATAATAATAATAATAATAATAATAATAATAATAATAATAATAATAATAATAATAATAATAATAATAATAATAATAATAATAATAATAATAATAATAATAATAATAATAATAATAATAATAATAATAATAATAATAATAATAATAATAATAATAATAATAATAATAATAATAATAATAATGCAAACCACCATTTTTAAGTGTCTACTAAATTCCAGATGCTTTACATGCATAATTTCATTTAACAGTTATCCTTATTCAGGTAGATGCTATTATCATGCTATTAGCTCCATTTGACGGGTAGGAAATCTGAGGCTTTTGAACGTATCAGGAGGGTGCTTCCCACAGTCAATGATAACCAAACTCAAGCCAGCTTAAACAATAATGAAACATTTTTTTGTCCAAACTAGGATGTCAAGGGTTAGGTGAGCCTCCAGGATTGGTTGATTCACTGGCCCAATAATGTCATCAGGGAAGCAGGTTCTCTCTGCTTTACATTTACCATGGCAGCTTCATCCTGTGGCTGGTTCCCGAGGACATAAGATGGCTGCCAGCAGAAACTGGGATGACATTCTTACTTATTCATATTTGGCACGCACGAGAGAGAACTCTGTCCCCCATGTGTGAATCACAAGTACTTTTTGTGCCAGATCGTGCCTGTTGTTTCAGCTTCATTCTCGCCTTTCTCTCCCCTCCCACCATATTGCTGAGAGCCTAGACTCTGCCACCCAGCTTCCTGTTAGATTTCAACCACGGGAGGCATTGGCAAAAGGCTGGAAGACAGGAGGAAGGGAGAGCCTTATTTCTTGGCTCTGGCAGTGTCTTGAGAAGTGGCTGGTGTGCACAGGCCCTTGGATCCTGCTGGCAGATTCACCTCCTCCAGTAGCAGCAGCAGCAGCGGGTGCTGGTGGCTTTCCTGACCCAGTGATTGTGGGCTCTGTGTAATGCCGCTTTTCCTTTCACTCCTCTAGCCCATGGGGACTATAATCTTGTGGTAACCTTACCTTCTCCTTTTGCTCCTTCTACCCATTCAAGAGCCTTATAACCAATTTTACCAGTTTTTTCCTACTTTAGACACCTACAGTGGTTTTGTTTTCTTTTCTGGACACTGACTAATATACTTCAACTAGATTAGGTCAGTTTAGGTCATGGACAAAAAAAAAATTGTCTTATTCCCTGAATGAGTTTTAGACCCGTCAGGACCCACCTCCCTGGAAGTTTCCTCTAAGTCACATGGGTGCATGGGGAAGAGGTAGACACCTGAATAAAGTCAGGATTCTATAGTAGTCCCCCCCTTATCCATGGGGTATATGTTTCAAGACCTCCAGTGGGTGCCTGAAACTGTAGATGGTACCAAAACCTGCATATACAGTCATGTGTCGCTTAACAATGGGGATATGTTCTGAGAAATGTGTCACAAGGCGATTTCATTGTTGTGTGAACAGATGGTATATCCCACTACACACCTATGCTATATGGTACAGCCATTACGATCTTATGAGACCACTGTTGCATATGCAATCAGTTGTTGACAGAAACTTCATCATGTGGAGAATGACTGTACTAATTTTTTCCTCTACATACATACTGATGATAAAGTTTAATTTCTAACTTAGGCACAGCAAGAGATTAACTAACAACAATAACCAGTAATAAAATAGAACAATTAAATAAAATAAGGGTTACTTGAACACAAGCACTGCAATACTGTGACAGTCGACCTCATAAATAAAAAGGCTACTAAATGACTAAGGGGAGGTGCTATAGTTTGACTGTTACCCCCAAATTCATATTGAAGCTCAATCAATTCCCATCATAACAGTGTTAAGAAGGCAGGAAATCTGACTATGGTATTCAAAAGGTTGAACCTTTGGGAGGTGGTTGGATTGTGAGGATTCTGCCCTCATGAAGGGATTAATCCATTCATAGATAAATGGGTTAAAGGATAAAAGGATTACCATGGGAGTAGCACTGTTGGCTTTATAAGGAGAGCAAGTGAGCACATTAACATGCTCTTGCCTCTTGCCATGTGATGCCCTGCACTGCCTCAGGATTCTTCAGAGAGTGCCCACCAAGAAGAAAGCCCTCATCAGATGCACTCCCTCAACCCAGAACTTCCCAGCCTCCAAAAGTATAAGAAATAAATTTTCTTTCTTTATAAGTTACATAGTTTCAGGTATTCTGTTTTAAGCAAAAGAAAACTCACTAATACAGGCAGGTAGTGTATATAGTGTGGACATACTGGACAAAGATATGATTCATGTCCTGGCTGGAAGGGGCAGGATGGCGTGAGATTTCACAATGCTACTCAGAAACAGCATGCAATTTAAAACTTATGAATTGTTTATTTCTGGAATTTTCCACTTGATATTTTCAGACCTCCGTTGACTGCAGGTAACAGAAACCACCAGAATTGAAACCTTTAGCAGGGGATGAAGTCAGAACGCATGTCTAAATCCACAGGACTCAAAATACCTTGTTACAGTGCTGTGAGTATAGTACAGGAATACGGTGTAGTATAGAGTGCCTAGGGCTAGGACTGGGACCAAGTCTGCTCATTGCCAGTCTGTACCACAGTGTCTGCCTGCGTATGTTTGTAGGGTAGCTTGGATCACCAGATCTGGGACTGCAGGCCCTCTTTGTTGGGGTGGTCAGATCTTACAAGTTGGCATTTCACTAAGGAAGAAGGGGCTAGAGACAAAGTCTACTTTTCAAATTTTTTCCCCCTAGGGGCTGTCCAATGTTAGCCTTGTATGTGTGTATGCACATGTGTGCAAGCCCACTGCTCCTGATTACTGTTAGCTTATACAGAAGTGTGTAAACCTTCCATTAGTAGCAACAGTTTCTCCACTATCATTAAAGTTCTGTTGAACAAAAGATACATTGTCTGATAATGCTCAGGTTCTTTATTTTGCTCCATGGCATGTTATTGATCAAGTCTAAAGTCAGCCACAGTCACACTGACTTTTTCCAATGTTCCTGCTAACTTACTGGAAGGAGTCTAAATTAAAGAAATAGTGTCTAGCCATAATCACAACCCGCCACTTAATATTTTTCTTTTTCAGTATTGAACAGACTTGATGTGTCTTCCGTTGTGTTTAAAGACATTTTAAACCAAGGACAGAATCTAGAGTGTTTTTCATAGGACTATTCTTAGTGGTGAATTTTGGATTTCAAGGGCTACCCACATAGAATGTTCACCCACATACCTCTCTAAATTTTTCCCTTAAAGTTTCTTTCTTCCCTTCCTTCTCATCAGAATTCCAAAATGGTTACATGAGATTCAAGCATCTTCTCACATAAATTTTACTTATTTCCTGAAGAGTATCTCATTGGGGGGATGGGGGTGGGAAGAGGCGAAGGCACGGAGGGCAAATCCTATTGTGGGGTTTACAATAACTATTAATTAGCTTTACATGACTCCCTCAGGTAGAACAATTCCCTTTTCTGCTCTCCTACAGCAGTGGACACTCTCACAGATTTTCTTTCCTTTTTTCTCTTTGGGGTGGCTGGCCAGAACAGGGATCCGAACTCTTTTTTTTTTTTTAAAAGATGACCGGTAAGGGGATCTTAACCCTTGACTTGGTGTTGTCAGCACCACGCTCAGCCAGTGAGCGAACCAGCCATCCCTATGTGGGATCCGAACCCGGGGCCTTGGTGTTATCAGCACCGCACTCTACCGAGTGAGCCACGGGCCGGCCCGAGGGATCCGAACTCTTGACTTTGGTGTTATAACACCGTACTCTAACCAACTGAGCTAACTGGCCAGCCCATTCTCACACATTGTCTAATTCTGATCTAAGGGTTGTAGGGTGATAAAGAGTCTGAATAAGGGGTGATTCCGAGGAAGCTCAGTTTATATCTCCTAGATATGAACATGGTGTGCATCTGTGTATGGGCAGGAGCAAGGGAGGTGGGGTTTCAGAGACACATGAATAGCATGGCTGGGATACATCTGGGCCAGGAAGGGTCAGAAGAACCATTCAGATTGATATAGACCCTGGATACCTAGGACAGAGTGCCCTGGGGCCTGGAAGCTTCTGTAGAGTATGAACCTCATCCCCAGTGCATGCATGGGTGCTTTAAAGGACATCCCATCAAAACACAAACCATCTACGTGTAAACTCAATTTTTATGGCCCACAACACCTAGTACGGTGTGCAGTTATGTAAGAACTCAGTCTTAATAATCATGGTCAACAACACATTTCAAGTCCAGAGCATGGTGCAAAACATTCCTTCCATTCATTTTGGGTTCATTTCAGGCCAAACTGAGTCAGCCTTAGAAACGTGCCTGGAAATCTGTTTTTCTCTAGTCTCCCTCTCTTACCCTGCCCTTCTCTTGGGGGAGCTGCTTTCATCCTGCAGGTGCCCCCAACAGGTAGGTCCAAGTAGGTTTCATCCTGGGATCATGACAGCAGATTTTTACTGCCTTTTATGGGTATCTTCTTAGGTGTTTAGACTCTTTAGAGAAACACATTTACAAGACAAATAAACCCTTCTACTGCTCCTATTAATCACTTCTCATAAACACCTGGGATGTTTGTTATGATAAAAACACCCTCCCTACCAGAGGTGAGGTGGGAGAAACAAAGCAGGCAAAGGGATGGGAGCCCCCTCCTGACACAACAAGAAAAAAGAGGACAGGGTCCATAGGTCAGAACCTTTGCCAGCCCTGGAGCAGCATTCAGTTGTTTTGAGACCTGTGGGCAGGAGACTGAGGGGTTTAAAGTGTACTGAACTCAGGTCTGGCTGCCCGCTCCCTCAAGAAAGAAAAAAAGATTCAGAAGCCAAATGGTTGATGTTAGAAAAGCAGATGTATTCAGCTGAAGGAGATGGTAGGCCATCTCTGTGGGGCAGCGTATCATGGGGGTTGGGAATGCAGGCTCTGGAGCCAGATTCCCTGGATTCACATCCCTGTTCTGCCACTTGCCAGCTGTATGGCCTTGAGCAGGTCATGTAACCTCTCTGTGCTTCAATTTCCATCTTTTATGGCTTATATATCTAGGTGGGTGCCAAATGGCATATGCCTTTTTTACCAAACACCTTGTTGATTATGAGTGCTTAACGTGCTTTCTTTATCAGTCAGCATTCTCATCTGCAGGTTGGTTAACTACTCTGCTAGTCACAATAAGGAGATTGCCTGAAAAACCAGTGAAAGCTTACAGAGTGGAAAGGAGGCTGTAAAGAGGCCAGGAGTTGAGGATGCTGTGGAGAAAGGCAGCAGGAGCCATGCCCAGGTCATTCTGGGGACTGTTCTGATTCTCAGAGCACTTCTGCAACTGGGGTGCATCTGATCTCCAAACATTCCCTCCTGGTCTGTCTGCTCCCAAGCTGCAGAGTCCTGGAATCTAGGATTTTTGACTGAGTTTCTGGCATGGCTCCTCCTGCCCTCTCCACATTGTATCAGGAGTGGTTAAAAGATACATCTGATCCCCTTGGTTTCTATAATTAGAGGTAGCAATGGAAAGCCGGCATTGGGATCTGTCCTTTTGCCAGATTACATAAAATGGAGAATTCCATCAGTAGGAACATGTGGGGCTTGGAGGTGTGTGGATTCTGGGTAGTAAAAAAAATCACAAATCTCTGCTAAACTTGCATAAGAATTCAAATTTTTCACTGGCTCTGTGAGCAGTGTATTCTGGTTAATGTTTAAAACTGACTCTCTGGTCCTGATTTGTAGCATTTGTCCATTTCCTCAGGACAAACACTCTCATCACAGCCAATTTAAAGCTACTAACATCACATCATTGAGAACAATTGGGAAGAGATGTGCAGTAGCTTACCATTATACAGTATTTCTACTATATAGCTACAACAGATGTAAATAGCCTCAAGTGCATAGATAACAGTGAAATATAAAATAGTAACAGTAGGGCCGACCCTGTGGCTCACTCGGGAGAGTGCAGCACTGGGACCACAGCAGTGCTCCCGCCGCGGGTTCGGATCCTATATAGGGATGGCCGGTGCACTCACTGGCTGAGCGCGGTACGAATGACACCAAGCCAAGGGTTGCGATCCCCTTCCCGGTCACAAAAAAAGAAACAACAACAACAAAAAATAATAACAGTAAAATAATTAGGTAGTGGTGAGTTTTGAGTATTTATTACCTTTGTTGTTAACATAATTTATTTAATTGTAAGTTTATGTAATTTAATTTTGCTGTATTTTAACATTTGACTTGCAAAATTTAACAATCCACTCTTGTGAGTCACTATGAGCCAGCTCCAGCATACCACTGCCTATGAAATGAATCAATATAATGTTATTAAGAGAGAGACAGATTCCTTACACAGTAAGATGCTTGGTGAGAGGCCTAGAGCCTAGAAATTTTGTACTGTAGCCTGTAACATTGGAGACCCTCAGTAACAGAATAATAATAGTATCTGACATTCCCACTCATTTTTCAATCCTCACAACAAATCCAAGGGAAAGGCAAGCAAAGGTTAGGTTACAGGTTAGGGGACTGAGAGTCAGAGAAAAAGTGGCCAGTGACAGGTGGAGCTGAGACTAGAACTGAGTTTTTGAGACTTTCAGTGCCCAGCTTTTTCCATACCACCCCACGTCTTTGAATCCCTGCCATCACTGGAAGAGCCACGTATTACAGGCAGCCCACTGCATAATCTGGGATGTCTTTGTCAGGACTCATCCCCTGAATTCAGTCCAGGGGGCTCTCACATATCTTCACAAATAAAGAATGAAAAAAGTTGGAGGCCTAAACAAGGGGCAATGATAAACTGCTGTATTAGCAGCTGGGATAACTTTACCCCTGGTGTCCATGTCCTTGGTCTCCTACACTGAACACGCTGATGTGTGTGACAGGGAGGATAATGGCAGAAGTGATGGTATGTGACTTCTGAAGCTCATGGTAATGGGCACTGCAGCTTCTGCCTTGTTCTTACGGATCCCTTGTTCGGGGGAAGCCAGGCTGTGTTGTGAGCACCCAGGCAGCTCTGTGGAGAAGCCCAGGTGGGAAGGAACTGAGGCCTCCCACCAACAACTAGCATTACTTGCCAGCCACGTGAGTGAGCTCCAGACTGGGAAGTGGATTCCCCAGCTCCAGACAAGCCTTTAGATGACTGCAGTCCTGTCTGACGTCTGGCTGCAGCCTAGTAAGTAACCCCAAGCCAGAATCACCTAGGTAAGTGCCTCAGATTTCCAACCCACAGAAACTGAGAGATAACCAATGTTTATATTCTTTTAAGCCATTAAATTTTGGGGTAATTTGTTACACAGTAATAGATACATTGAATTTCTTTCCAAGTTGCACCATATGGGCTTTGGGTGATCTCAAAGAAATACAGACAAGAGTCAAGGACTTAAAGGAACATTTGAGTAAAATTTTTTTTCTCTTTTCACCAAAGAAATTGAATACCAACCCAACATTTGAAACCTTTGTACCATATAACTTTTTTTTTTTTTTTAAAGATGACCGGTAAGGGGATCTTAACCCTTGACTTGGTGTTGTCAGCACCACGCTCAGCCAGTGAGCAACCGGCCATCCCTATGTGGGATCCGAACCCGGGGCCTTGGTGTTATCAGCACCGCACTCTCCCGAGTGAGCCACGGGCCGGCCCTGTACCATATAACTTTTGAAATGCGTTTTATTCTTAATGCTTTTCTAAATGACCTGCTCTCTATAGATAAGTACACTCAATACTGAGTGCATCTGCAACTCTGAAGAGCAAGGCAGCTTGAACTGGAAATCACTCGAGCACCGTTAAGTCATCGCACAGCATGAAGTCCTCTCATAGCCTTTTAAACCCCAACTTCACCTTTAATTCTTTTGGGTCTCTGGGCCACGGCATCACCAGCCCTTTCGGAAAGCCAGAACAGGGGAAAATAAAAGAAATTAATTAGTCAGGGAGGGAACTAGGGACCCTACTGGATGATGGGGGCGGAAGTCTTAAGATCATTTGCGAAACACAAGCCCAGACATCCCGGGAGACAGCCCTTACCTCTCCTGGTGTCCCCGCCCGCTGGAGTTCGCTCCTAGGTAAATCCGCTCGTGTCCTCACGAGCGCAGGAGAGGATCTCAGCGAAGCGAAGGCTCTCGCGCCTGCTCGGGAAGTCGGCGCCTGAGTCGCACCAGCTCCTTGGCGCATTTCCTCGGAGCTGCAGGAGGCTGAGCGCCAACCCGGGAGCCAGCGCCCCAAACGCGGCGCCCTCGCGCGGGCCGGGCGTGGAGCGGGAGTTGGGTGCGCGGGCTGCGCGCCTCACCCTCCAGCTGCGCCCGCGCCCAGCGCGCACGGCCACCGGGTGCCCGCGCCTCCAGCATGGAGTGGGAACTCAACTTGCTGCTCTACCTGGCGCTATTCTTCTTCCTGCTCTTCTTACTTTTCCTCCTGCTCTTCGTGGTCATCAAGCAGCTGAAGAACTCCGTGGCCAGCACGTCCGGGGCGCTCCAGCCCGGACGCCTCTCGTTGCACCGCGAGCCTTGGGGCTTCTCCCGCGAGCAAGCGGTGTGACCCGCGACGCGGGCACTGGCGGAAGGGCACCGAGCTGCGTGGGCGCCGGCCGTGTCTCCGCCTCGATTCTCCAGGTGCGGGGCTCGGCGGCGCTGGAGGGACGAGTGTCTCCGCTGCTTCGGGAGGCTCGGGGGCCCGCAGCACGCTCGGGTGACAGGGGCCGCAGGTGAATGGGGTCTGGGCTGGCGCTGTACCCTTCCGGAGGGGCCCCGAGGTTTTCTGGCGCAGAGAGAGAGAGAGATGGAGAAAAGACAGAAGCTCAGCCTTTGGAGTCGGAATGGCTTTGGCACCCACGAGCTCTTCTTTCCAGCCCAGCTGCATTTTAGCATTTTAGCTTGTACCTGAGATGTGGAAAACTAAATTATTCAGACAATTAGGTCCAGCCACTTCCAAACAAAATAGAATGTCAACCTAAATATTCGAATTTTTGAGAAAGAGTGTGGGCTTTGGACGGGTGACATGAGGAAACAGGGCGCACTTGAAGTATTCCAAATATTGCTTTTAATATTTTTGCGCTTTGGGAGATAGTACGTGGACTTGGACTGGCAGTGCCTGGGAGAGAGGATTTAGTGCTCTGTATATGTGTGTGTGTGAGGGGGGGAGGCATTTCTCCCCTTGATCCCTACTCCTGTTCTAGCCACCAACCCCATTAGTGCCTGCCTTGCTGGGTAGGTTTAGAATCTGGGACAGCGAAGGGTGAACTTTACAGTGACAGTCATTTAGAAGATGCCTTTACGTGACCTTTTGGGTGATGGTATGGAGGGCCAGTGAAAGGAGGTGCTGTTTGCATAGTGTAGGGCAACAAGAAAAAAGAGGACGGGCGCACAGGGTCTGTGGTTTCAGGTTAAAGGATTATAGCTTTTGCAGCAAGATTGACTGGCAGGAGTAAACTCACCAGGGTGCCCTAAGCACCCTCCGGGCAATATTAGTTTGGGAAATAGCAACTTCATCCTCTAGATGCTTTTTCCTAGATTTATGTCATCCTACCTTCTGGAGCAGAGCTGCTGCCCTTGGCTGGTGCACAGAGGACCACAGCTGCAGTGACAGCTTGCAAGCCCTGCAAGGAGAAGGCTGCAACAATGGGAGACAGAAGCTTTCTGCAAATGGTAAGTTGAGACCACCCATGGTTTCATGTTGCCCCTAGTTACGACCAGACTTCTGAAGACCCAGGGCCTAAAAAAGATGAAGGGTCCATATGTGGTAAATGGGTACAATGAAGGAAAGGGTTCTCTCCCACTCAGAACCGGTGAGCTTCTTGTACCGAAACTAAGAAGCCAAACTGATTCCTAACTCATTGCAAGAATCAGTGTCTAGGTAGAGGATTATGAAAATTAGAATGAGATGTAAAGAGCATTTGCAATTTTAATAATCATTCTGCTCTTTTGGAAAACAGGGCAGGGGTTCTTGGAGTGAAATATAGGGCAGAGATATAATCTGTCTTCAGTAAGGGAAGGTTTGAGTTTAGTCATGTTATGATGGGATAAGCTGTCCATATGATGTCTGTAGGATTGAAAATACTTTTTAATTTTAGACACAAAGAAAGACCATATAGAGAGGGTAGAAACAATGATATACTAAATTTCACTTAAATTGATAATACAAAAATGAAGACAATTATTTTGAAGGAAGGCAAACAGTCTAAAGTGAATAACAATGGGGAAAACTTTTGGCCTGACATTCCCATATTTTCTATCTATCTTTGCAAAAATAGACCTGTTCTTAAAGAAGTCAGTGGTTTATTTTAATTATAATGTCATGACAAATCCTCACCTCTTTATCAGAGTTATGGTAAGACTTGATTTGAATTTCCAGTTTGAATCCCTAGAACCAACTGCAGTGATTCTATATTGTGCTTTGAACAATAGTTCTCTAACTGGTTGATGTCACCACAGAGGCATTTAGTTATAGGACTATATGGTATATAACGAACATTGAAGATGAATGTGGGAGTAATTAATTAGCAATTATAGTTGTTTGTAGGGATGGAAGACAATCATTTCACACTTTATAAATAACCAGAATGCAAATTACTTTAACCACCTGCTTGGCTTCTTGATTTTGTAGTCCTTTAATTTTCCTAGCAGTACCATGTCCAGAAATTTAACCCACCCATGACTCTTTCTAGATAGGAGACTATAGAGAACTTAGGGTGAGTAGTTTGTTGCCATCTCAGTATTAAGCAGTCTCTCTGCTTATTCTACTCACTCAGGTTCCTAAGAAAGGAGTGGTTGCTTTTCTTTCCTGTGTCCAGTGCCATTTTAAAACCTCCTTGTAATCTAATTCATTAATTACAAGTTCTATTTAACCAGACAAAAAAATGAATATTTATTCCTATTACTCAACCCCTGCTTGGAAGTTGGCCCTAAACTCTGGGAATTAAGGTTCCTCACATGTGCTGCCAGAACTTGGCTGCTGTTGGTTTCCTGCTCTTCCCTAGCTTTATTAGACACCCTGCTTTTGAAATATTGACACCTGTAGATGAGCTGCCTTTTTCTGTCCATTTATTGAATCATCATTTTTCCAAGACCCAACATAGACTGATCTCCAAAATTAGAACTACTTTTGAATTCACGTGTTTAACTACCTTTATAAGTTCTTGACCTAGATCTAATGCTCTGACACCCACAATGGTGTAGGTTCTAGGCTTCTACATGTTGGCGACTCCATCCACTCACCTGGTTCTGACAATCACTATGCCAAAGTATTTTTAAAGATGAGGTAACATTTTTTAAAGGAAGACATACAAATGGCCAATAGGCACATGAAAAAATGCTCAGCATCACTAGACATCAGAGAAATGCAAATCAAAACCACATTGAGATATCGCCATTATTAAAAAGACCAAGAATAACAAATGCTGATGAAGATACGGGGAAAGGGGAACCCTTCTACACTGTTGGTGGGACTGTAAATTAGCACAGCCACTATGGAATACAGTATAGAGGTTTCTCAAACAATTACAGATAGAACTACCATATGATCCAGCAATCCCACTACTGGATTCATATCCAGAGAAATGGAAGTCTTCATGTTGAAGAGACACCTGCACTCCCATGTTCACTGCAGCTCTACTTACAATAGCCAAAATATGGAACCAACCTAAGTGTCAATTGGCGGATGACTGGATAAAGAAAATGTGGTATATATACACAATGGAATACTACTCAGCCATAAAAATGAATGAAATTTTGCCATTTGCAACAACATGGATGAGTCTGGAAAAAATTTTAAGTAAAATAAGCCAGACAAAGAAATAGAAATACCACATGTTCTCACTCATAATTGGCTCCTAGAAAGGAAGGGAGGGAGGGAGGGAGGGTGGGGGAGGGAAGGAGGGATAAAGGAGAGAATGAAAGAAAGAAAAGACCACAACAATGTGTTGAACTTTCAGAAGGAGAGAACAAACTAGAGACAGGGGGAGGGAGGGAGGGGGTTTGGGAATTGATAGGTCGGGTAAAGGGCATAAAGAAATATCATGATTTGTAAGAATGAATAGGCCAATAATAAATTTAAAATTTTAATAATAAAAAAGATGAGGCAAATATGAGTAGATATTAAAGCATTTGAAAAGTCAGGAACATTTAAAATAACTGCTCATTATATTAGTGTAACTTAATTATAGAAGATTCCTATATTTTATTTTCAATAAAATGTTTTTAGTGACTCTTCAACAGTGTTAGAAGCTGAGTTGACTTCTTACGTTACAAAGAAATAAGCCATAATTCTGTTCTATAATATTTAGTATTTTATTTCAAGTGTTCTTATTTCATTATTGTCTCTAAATTTCAGCTGTTTGAAATGACTTTAAATATTATTAGGACAAGCTTGATTTTTTCACTAATTTCCAAACTTGTAAGTATAATTGACCTGCAGTTACCTGGAAAGATAATTGTGTTAAGTTGAATGAGAATGACACCACACTCAAACCTGCAAAGCTAGAATGTCTATTAGAGTAGATTCCTATGTCTGAACTTCAATTTTAGAGCACAGCTGTAGATGCAGGACCATGCCATCTGGTGTGATTCTACAGAAAAAAAGATAAATTTCACCCAGAGGGTGCCATACACTGGCTTTTCTGGGAATGACAAGGTGCCAGGATTTGTTTTTGATTCACTTGCAGGGGTGAAAACTTGGATCTAGGTGAGTAAAAAAACATGCAATATGCTATTTTTTGCTTGACATTCCATGTTTCCCATTTTGTCTATAGCTTCAAAATAAGTGCAATAGTGTTAAATTAAGTGGCCAAAAAAAATTTTTTTTTCCCTTTTTGTCTTTTTTCATGATCGGCAACGGATCGCAACCCTCAGTGTCGCGCCCGTACCGGACCAGGACCGGCAACGGGATTACAACTCTCGGTGTTGCGCCCGCACCTCGCTCAGCCAGTGAGCGGCCGGTCTGTATGTGGGATCCGAACCCTCGGCGGGAGCGCCGCCGGCCACCGGGCCGGCCCAAGTGGCCAAAATTGTAAACATTGTAAATTGTTAAGCCATTTACAATAGCCAAAATATGGAAGGATATTTAATAGCCAGGATAGCGGGGAATGTTTATTTTTATTTTTCTAAACCATTCTAATCTAGGGACTTTTGGGATACTAAAGATTCTAATGTAGTACATAGAAAGTATCTTCAAAGAGCTGTACTTTGTTTTTAATTTTTATAGCTACTCTGAGGTGTTTGTGCATATTCAAGCTAAATCCACAATTAAAGTTCCAGGATCATGAGGATATCACTTTCTGGTGTCTGTGTCACCTACAAGGAAAAGTTAATTGAGATGTAATTGGAACGCTTATTCTATTTTAAGGAATGATGTGTTGTCCGATTCTAGAAACACAATAAAGCCAATTGAGTTATTTAACTAAAAAAAAAAAAAAATTGAGTTGTAGATTTTTTTTTTTTTTTAAAGATGACTGGTAAGGGGATCTTAACCCTTGACTTGGTGTTGTCAGCACCACACTCTCCCAAGTGAGCTAACCGGCCATCCCTATAGAGGGATCTGAACCCGTGGCCTTGGTGCCATCAGCACCGCACTCTCCTGAGTGAGCCATGGGCCGGCCCTGAGTTGTAGATTTTTGATGTAGTTTTCTTTTGTTTGAATCAGTGAAATAAAATTTTCAGTTCTCCATTTCTTATTTTGTTTACACAAATAAAAAAATACAGATTAAATAATCATCTGATTATCTGAGTAGTGGGTATCGTATCATACAGGAAGTTGAGTAATCAAAAGGGCAGACCTGTGTTTAGAACAGTAATCAGAATAGGCACTCAGAAGAAACTTCCTGATGGATTAAGCTAAAAAAAAAAAAACCCTCTTATTTTCCTTAATAGCACCTACTTTATATAGTGAGCCTGATCATTTCTGCCATTCTTGGTCTTTGTAGACAGATACTGAACACACAGTTAAGTTCAAGTTATAATCTTTATATTCAACCTTTGTTTTATTAGTATGACTCTATGAAGTTACTTGAATTTCTTGAATAGGTACAAATTCTTCAGGCAAGATTTTTTTTTTACTTTCAGATGGAAATCTCACTTTCCTGTTGGGAATCAAGATGGATTGCTATCCCAATAACGGAGTAGGAAGTTACTGAACTGAACAATGGCTTAAGCAAATTCAGGGTTTTGTTATTTTCTCATGTAGCAAGGAGGCTGGAGGTAGGCAACTGCTGGTGTTAGTTCAGCAGTTCACAGATGTCTGGCTTAAGGTGGCTGCTGAGGTTCCCTTGGCTTTTTCCTCTAGGTTCCAAGATGGTTCCTGCAGTTCCTCACAAGAAGAAGGAAGAAGCCTAAAGGGAAAATAGGGCATGCCAGTTTGAGTCCGCTTCCTTTTAAAGAGTTTTCTCAGAAGTCCAAAAACTTTTGCTTACATCTCATTGGCAAGAACTGTGTCATTGGCTACTGCTATTTGCAAGATTGCTTGAGAAAGGTAGTTTTTGTAGCTGGACATATAATTACCTTCAACAAAAATCCATGTTCTCTTAATAAGGAAGAAGATGGTGATGGATCTTGAGTGGACAACTAGCCTTTGGTTACAAAATACAGTTGTAAAGGAGCATAATGTTTGAAACAGATCAAAATGGTAGCTTCTTCTCAACTGGCAAAACTCCAAGCAATACTGCTCAGCTCTGAGTGAGCGGAGTGAAGACATGCCAGGTGTCCTTATGAAACACTTGACAGGACTGACCTTCTCTTTTAGCCAATATACTTGCTCCATATCAGGATATTCTAGAAGAGGACCTTGGGGACTTGCACTCTTTCTTGGTGGATATAGTCTCTTTATGGAGGTTTGGTATAAGACACAGAATGTTCCTCTTTGTTGCTTCCTCATGTGCATCATTTATCTCCTTTCTAATTTGCCTGTCAATTAGATTTTGGTGGAATCTAGGTTTGTGTCTTTGATCCCCATAAAAAGACCATCCCTTTCAGGCACGGGGGAGGATAATCTATGCAAAGAAAGGCTACCTTCTTCCCTTCTGTGACTCCACCACCAATCTAGAAATATCCTGGGAGAAGAATTGCCTCTCAAAGCTGCTTCCATAAGCAGCCTACATCCTGGCTAAGCAAAGGGAGAAGAAACACTTCCCACATCCAGGGCTTTCCAAAATAACTTTCTGTGATGCTATAAATGGCCTATGTTTGCAGTGTCCAATATGATAACCACTAGCCACATGTGGCTAGTGAACACTTGAAATGTGGCTAGTGTGACTGATGAAGTAAAATTTAAATTTTACTTAATTTGAGTTTAAATAGCTACATGGGATTGGTGGGTAGTATATTGGATGGCACCGTATACATCCTTCTCTTTCTTGTGTTTTAGAATCAGCTGGGAGAGGTGTGGGCTAAGTTATCTGCTTGGTGTCCTATGGTCTTCACTGTTCCACCTTGCCATTGAACTTGTCTCCCAGGGGCAAAGGAAAAATGGTATTTTGGAACCGAATTAAAGATGTTAACTTGATATATATACATTGCATATGTTCCTGTAGTAAATGGAATGTTTTCTTGGGAATAGATCCTGTGATTGATTTTACTGATACTGATAATAGAAAAATAGCAGTGCTGGTCCACTTAACCTTCCTAGTGGCCATTGTGTCCCTAATCAGAGTGATTCAGCAGACATTATTTTGTTCTGTTGTGCAGTTCATTCTGTGTTATTTTATTTTTGTAACATTTTGGTTGTTAAATAATTATTCTGTGTATGTTTTTCAAGACATTTAGTGATTTATATTTTTTAAAAGGCTGTGAAATAAAAAAAATTATATGTAACAGTTTTTTGTGTGATTTTTTGATGAATTATTATTATGAAAACGTTGTTAAAAGTTAATTAGGAGATTAATAGAAGGAAATACTTATTTTTATATCAGAATTCCTTTTAATGGACAAACCTATATGCCAGCTAATGTTGTAATTTTAAAATATCAAATATTCTTCCATTATATTCAGAGTTTGGGTAAAGTACGGAGGTTGTAGTGGTATTGGATTAATTCTTTTCTTGGGTATCTTGTTGTTTTTCCATATTGAACATCATTTGGACTTTGTTTCCCTACAAGTGCCTTGTTTTGGGATGTCTTTCATTACTGAGTTATAGGAGTTCTTGATATCTCCTAGACACCGTTCCTTCATCAGATATATACTTTGCAAATATTTTTTCCTAGTTTGTGGCTAACCTATTAATTTTTCTTAACTAAAATATGTATTTTTAATTTAAGTTTAATTTATCCACTTTTTTCTTTTGTGTTTATTGCTTTCTGTGTCCTTTCTAAGACACTTTTGCCTACCTCCTAGGTCATCAAAAATATTCTCCTGTGTTTTCTCCTAAGGTAGAAGCTTTATAGCTGTAGCTTTTACTAGGTCTATTATCCATCTTGAATTAATTTTTGTGTATGGTGTGAGGTAAGGATTAGCTCTTTTTGTTTTTTTTTTCTTGTGTACATAAATAGTTTGGGGTTTTTTTTTTTTTTTTCTTGTGTACATAAATAGTTTGGGGTTTTTTTTTTTTTTTCCCGTTGTTGAAAAGACTCTTCTTTTCCCATTGGATTACTTTGGTATCTTTGTCAAAATCAAATGACCATATAAGTGTGGGTCAATTTCAGTTCTCTGTTCTATTCCATAGGGTCATTATGCCATTTTCACACTGTCTTGATTACTGTAGTTTTATAGTAAGTCTTGGTATTCACTATAAAATGTTATGAATTCAAACTTTTGTAATAAATTCCCATTCAAAGGCTAAGTGTACATACACTGAAGCTTGAATAATTTAAGTTGAAAATGGTTACATACAATGAGAAAACCCCACCCACTTCCAACTTCATTTATTCCTCTGCTACTGATTCCACCCACAATCTGAGTCCAGATCTGGGGCAGCACTTTGTCAAGAGGGATACTCTTATGTTCCTACCTATCATGACAAGTAGGAAATGTCCTTTTTTCTGTTATTAAAGTCAAAAACAAACTATAATTTTTAAGAGGGACTTTTTCCTAGAAAGCTAAAGTGATACAAAACAAAACAAAAAAGCATGAGCCTCATGAGTCCCAGCTTCATTACCAACTTGAGTCTAGTCTGTCTCAAGTATCAGGACATTCATTTTAATTTTTTCCTCTCATCTCAGTGGTGTCTGACATTTGAGTGGTTGGATACTGTATCATGCTTTTTATAAATTTATCTGGAGGTGGTTTGATTGGCACCAAATCATTGTCTCAAGCCCCATTTTTACTTGCATTCAGTTTCCCAGATTCACTGCTTCTTGTCCTTTTGCACATCTCAACTCAGAACTCATTGCAAAGTCTTGACCCATAGAGAAAAAATGCAAGATCCCCTCTATTTCTCACTCCTGTAGTCTTATTCTCCTCAGAGCTAGCTGTTGTCAACGGTGGTGTATATCTTTTGCAGTGATTTTCTGTGCATTTGCCATGCATAATTATAGTCACATTTATTACATTTGCATGCACATGCACATACAAAAAAGGTTTTTTTCTTTTTAATGTAGATAGAATCAATCTGTAAATATTCTGCAGTTTGCTTTCTTCTCTGATATGTTGTAGCGGGTTGTATTTTCCAAAGGATGGCCACAACAGTATCTCCCATACTCTCACAATGTGACCTTGACATCTTGACATTGAGGGTGGGTCTATGTCCCCTCCCTTGCATCTGGGCAGGCTTGTGACAACAGAATGTGGCACAAATGATGCTGTGTGTTGTATGAGGCTTGATCAGGAAAAGCAATGCAGTTTCTCCATATTTGTATGGAATACTCGCTTTTGGAGTCTTAAGTCACCATGTAAGACTGGAATATCCTGAAGTCATCATCGTTCTTTGATGAAGCCTAGGCAGAGGGAGAGGCCCCTTTTAAGTGCTCTAGTCAAGAGCTGCAGGTAAGGTCCCAGCTGATGAATAACCCCCAGCTGTTGAATCCTCTTAGCTGATGCTCCAGACACCGTGGAGCAGAGACAAACCCGTCTCACCTTGCCCTGTCTAAATCCTGGTTGTTGTTTTCAGCCTGGAGCATGTCTTAAAAAGTTGTAATGAAAATAGAATAATTTTTATCATTTTAGATATTTGTATCATACCCTCAGCAATTATTTAGCAAATGCACACTCGTCATGGGTATTAAGTTTGTTGCCAATTTTTACATGTTGTATTCACAGAAGTTTGATTGCTGTGTCAACTGGTTTAGAAATATCAGGAACTGGTAGATACTGACAATCTTTTTCCTAAATGACCGTGCCGATATCTATCCATCCACTTCTCCACACCTATTTAACATAAAAGTTTGCCATTTTAATGTACAAAAACACAAAAACTTTTTTGATTTGATTTGAAAAATTATGTTTATTGGCCATTTCTATTTCCTCTTTTCTAAGTGTTTACTCATATCCTTTGTATCCTTTACCTGTTTCTCTAATAAGTTATCTTTTTGTAAGTAACTTTTATATATGTGTGTGTGTGTGTGTGTATATATAATGACTATACACATAATGAATACACACACATATAATGACTAACATATAAAATCACTGAATATATATATGAGTTATGTACGTATAGTTATTAATCCTTTGTCCGTTGAAAGTTGAAACTATTTTCTCCTGGTCAGTTGTCTGTGTTTTAACTTTCTTTTTATTTTATCAAACTGAAGTTTAAAATTATATATACACATTGTTTAATTACCATAACTGTATACTATGGTAGGGCAATTATCTTCCTTCATTTTATCTTTGTTTTTCAAGTTTTTCTTGGCTGTTCTTGTAGGGCATGTGTATGTGTGTGTGTGTGTTTCACATAAGAAGTTATGAATCAATTTGTCAATTTCCATTAAATAAAACTCATGTGGATTTTGGTTGCAATTCCATTGAATTTATACAATAATTTTAGGGAAGAATGAACATCTTCTTTTATGTCCTTTAGTGATACTTAGATTGTTTACCTCATAAGGGCAATCTTGGACATTTCTACTTTAGTTTATGCTTAAGTATTTTATACTTTTGGTTGATGATATATTGGGAGTATTTAGTGGCTATTGGTCATATAAGAAAGCAATTGAATTTCAAACATCAATTTTATGTCTGGCCCCTTATAAAACTCTTCTACTTATTGCAATAAATTTTTTCATTGATTTTCTTGCATTTTCTAGGTGGCCAGTCATATTGTGCAAATAATGAGTTCAGTCTTTTTGCAACCTGCATTTATGCAGTTTATTTCTTTTATTTTATTCATATTACAATGACCAGGACCCTAGTACAATGTGGAACATTACTGGTGATAATGGACATTCTTGTCTTTTTTATTATTTCTAATTTTAATGATTAAACTTCTAATGTTTGGGGCCGGCCCGGTGGCGCACTGGATAAGTGCGCCACTTGAGAAGCGCGGCGGCGCTCCCGCCTGAGGGTTCGGATCCCACATACAGACCGGTTCCCGCTCACTGGCTGAGCGAGGCGCGGGGGCAACGCTGAGGGTTGCAATCCCGTTGCCGGTCCCTGGTCCGGTACGGGGGCAACACTGAGGGTTGCAATCCGTTGCCAGACACGGAAAAAGACAAAAGCCAAAAAAAAAAAAAAAACTTCTAATGTTTAACCCTTAAGTATGACATTTGGTGAAGTTTCTGATTTTTTTTCCCATTTTTTAATGGGAATTCTTGTTGATTTCTTTTGTTATCTGTTTCTTTTACTAGGTAGTATGTTGTGAACATCTTTCCAAATCCAGAAGTATAAAGGTAAATAATTTAAAATGTCTGTATAGTATTTCATTGAATATACATGCTAAAACTTACCTAGTCTACTTGTAAACAGAGTTATATATATATATATATATATATATACACATGTACACACACAAACATATATATATACTGCTTTGAATCTCTTTGTGCAACCAACTTTTCGCATTTGTTTGATTCCTAGCAGTTGGATAGCTTGGGTTAACGGTAAAGGAGGTATCTAACTTTATTGTACATTGCAGTACAAACTGTTGAGGATGACTTGCTCTCCAGAAAGGACCTACCTATTTACACTGCCATTACCAGTGCACCAGTTTGCCCACTGCCCTCTTTCCCTGATGATGTTGCTCTTTGAGGGTCTTTTTCATCTATAAAGTTAATAGGTAAAAAAGTGATAATTTGTTGCTTTTATTGTTATCCATTTTATTATTAGTTTGAGCATTGATCTTTTCTCTTCCTTCTTTTGCGAGTTGTTTATTCATGTCTTGTCCAATTTTCTATTGGGACATTCTTTAGTTCCTTACTGATTTTTTTGTTGGTATTTTCTTTTCTTCCCTTGGAAAACTTTATTTTATTTATAAGTAGGAACACAATGAGGTTAAATCTTCCTTCCTTTCCTAATTCCCATTCTTCTTTTCTTTTACATGGCTACCAAATTCTTACGTATCCTTCTAGACTTAAAATAGATATTCATGCATATATATATTTATATGTTTTTAAGTAAATGAAGTCAAACTATATGCACATTGTTTTGTACCTTGCTTTTTAAAAAAATGTAACAATTATTCTTTATTCACTTATTTAAACAAATATTTATTGAGAACTTACCATGTGCCAGGCACAATTCTAGTTACTTAGGCTATATTGGTGAACAAAAGAGACAATTCCTTCCCTCATGGAGCTTACTTACGTTCTGCATACATGGCTGCCTCTTTTTAACTGCTCTATAGTATTCCACATGAAGAAAAAGCATAATTTACTTAACCAATTCTTTCTCAATGGATGTTTCATTGTTTCCAGGTTTTTGCTATTACTGACAACACTACATAATCCTTTGACATAAATCTTTGATCAACATGTGCATATATGTATAGAATAAAATCTAGATGTGGAATTTCTGGGAATGAACATTTTGAAAAAAAATTTATAGAAATATGAAACATAAAAGTAGAAGAAATATTTCTTCAAAATTTATTCTCATTGACTATTTAAAAAATTTATTTATTTTTATTCTTTATTAGATTTTGTAATTTGGGGGGGCAGTTTTAGGATTACAGAAAAATTGAGTGGAAAGTTCAGAGATTTCCCACATACCCTACCCCAATCCAGCCACACACAGTTTCTCCTATTATTATTAAAATTTTGTATTAGTATGTTACACTTATTGCAATTGATGAATACTGATTAATTATTATTAACTAAAGTTTACATAGTTTACATTAGGGTTTACTCTTGGTGTTGTACATTCTATGGGTTTTAACAAATATCTTATGCCATGTACCCACCATTACTATGTCATACAGAATAGTTTAATAGTTTAATTACCTTAAAAGCCACCTTTGCTCCACCTATTTGTCTCTCCCTCTCTACCTCCCTCCAAGCCCCAGGCAACCACTGAACTTTTCACTGTCTACACAGTTTTGCCAAGATGAGCAGCTAGAGGACACATGCTATCCATGTTTCCTTCACTTAGCAGTTTGCATTTGTTTCCACTGTGTCTTTTTGTGGCTTGATAGCTCATTTCTTTTTGTCTCTGAATGATATAGTCCATTGCACGAATGTACCACAATTTGTTTATTCATTCACCTATTGAAGGACATTTTAGTTGTTTCCACATTTTGACAATGATGAATAAAGCTGCTATAAACTTTCTCATGCAGGTTTTTATGTGGACATAGGTTTTCAACTCATTTGAGTAAATACCAAGTAGTATGATTGCTGGATCACACGGTAAGACTAGGTTTAGTTTTGTAATAAACTGCCAAACCATCTTCCAAAGTGGCTGTACCATTTTGCATTCCCCCCGGCAATGAACGACAGTTCCTGTTGCTCCAAATCCTCAACAACATTTGGTGTTATCAGTGTTTTTTATTTTAGCCATTTAATAGGTGTGTAGTGGCGTCTCAGCTGTTTTAATTTGCAATTCTGTAATGACATATGATGTTGAATATCTTTTCATATGCTTGTTTGCCATCTCTATATCTTCTTTGATAAGGTGTCTCTTTAGACTTTTTGCTCATTTTAAAGCGGAGTTTTTCTTTTGTGAGTTTTAAGAATTCTTTGTATATTTCAGACATCAGTCTTTTATCAGACAGGTGTTTTGTGAAATTTTCTTTAGTCTGTGGCTTCTCTTTTTATTCTCTTTACACTTTGTCTTTTGTTGAGAAGAAGTTTTTAATTTTAATGAAGTCCAACTTATCAATTTTTTCTCTCGTGCATCATGATTTTGGCATTGTATCTTAAAGTCATTGCCAAACCCAGGGTCACCTAGATTTTCTCATAGCTTATCTTCTTGGGATTTATAATTTTTCATTTTACATTTAGGTCTGCGATCCAATTGATTTAATTTTTATGAAAATTGTAAAATCTGTGTCCAGATTCATTTTTTGTGCGTGTGTATATGTGGACGTCCAGTTGTTTCTGTAGCCACTTATTGAAAGGACTCACTGATTTTTATTTTTATTTTTTTTTTAAAGATGACCGGTAAGGGGATCTCAACCCTTGGCTTGGTGTTGTCAGCACCATGCTCAGCCAGTGAGCAAACCGGCCATCCCTATATGGGGTCCGAACCCGTGGCCTTGGTGTTATCAGCACCGCACTCTACCGAGTGAGCCACGGGCCGGCCCCAACTCACTGATTTTTAAAAACAAAATATGTCATTAGAAGGTGAATCCTCACCTCTTCATATTGCAAAGTCCTGTTTATTAAATTGCCCTGTCTGTTTTTAGTTATTTTGCTCGATAGAAATGATTGATACATCACGAACCTAATAATTTTTCAAGCCCTTACTGGCTTAGATTATTGGCCCTGCCTACTTCCCTGATATCTTTTGGTTGCAGGAGGGAAATTCAAACTCAAACTGGTGTAAGCAAACAAAGAGAATTTATTGGCTTAGTAACCAAATGACCCAGGGATAGATTTAGTTGAGGTACATAGAGGCAGAGTCAAACAGTGTGATAAAAATCTAGTTTTTCTTTAGTCTCTAAGCTCTACTTTTAGATATTTAACAATCAATCATGTTTATTAAGCATCCACTTTGTTCCAGACACTGTTTTAGATGCTGGGGAAGCAGTGGAGACAAGACAGGTAAAATCCTTGCTTTTATCGAGTTTACTTTCTAAGTCTTGAGATTCACTCTGATTGGACTGGCTTAGGTTGTGTGCTTACCCTTGAACCAATCACTGGGTCAGCAAGGTTTGGCTTAGGTCATGTGGCTTAGGTCTGGTCGTGTGCCCATCCTGGGAACTGGGGATGGCCTGCGCCTGGACCACATGGACTGAGAATGGGGCAGGTCTTGATGCCCAGAGGAAAATCTGGGCTGTTGTTGAGAAAAGGCAGAATGGATGCTGGAAGATACACAACAAATGTTCCCTTCAGCTAATTTCTTTAGGATGACTGACTCAAGTGAATTCTCCAAGAAGCTGTTTCCTTAATAGAGATTCTCAAGGGGTAGGATATATTAGTATCACCTGCAAAGCTCTTTCAGCAGACATATTCCCTGGGCCTCTGTGGAAGAAGCCAGATTTAATTCAGAATGGTACACCTGAGAAACTAATTATCCTAGACTCCCTTGCCAATGAAATGAAAGCTGGAGCTGCTAGACAGGACTTCTGGGAAGACTCCTCAAAAGGTAAACATGCGAGGGCATGTCTTATTGCCTTTTCTGGCTTCCTCCTCCCTGAAATGGCAGAGTCATGATGGCCTCAGCTCCAGCAGCCCCCTCAAAACATTAGCCCACCATTACAATCAAACCTGTGCTGAGAGGCGCAATGAGCCCATTCTTTGATGACCATGGAGCCACCATACGTGTTCTGGACCACCTTTCTCTGAACTACTTCTGTTTAAAGTCACCATTATTTTTACTGATATGTTATATTCAGTTTAATCCCACCTGCTTCATCTCTTCACCTGAATATTCTGATATGTTGGAGGTTGAGAGTGGAAAATATATTGAAAAATGCTTCCTGAAAGAGTTTGATGTGGTCTTGTCCTAGTTGTTTGAGGACTACCACTCTAATATCTATAATTTTGGCCTCACAGGATTAGTGGTAACAATAGACGTCATTAATGGAAGAGGAGAATCATTCAATCACCTCATCTTTTTTCTTATGATGTACTGGGATATGCCTACAGATTTGAAGGAGGCACCAGACAGGGGCTGGCAAAGGCTCCTTCAACTGTTATTTAGGATATAAAGCATCTCTTTATGGACCACACTGCCATTATCTTGCTGAGTTGGTGGAGAATATGGTTTAAAAGACTAGATGTCTTCTAGTTTCTTTTGTAAGAGATGCAACACAACTTCCAAAAGGTAATAGTTATTTGCTTCACTGTTATGAAATACAGAAATAATAATCTTGTATGGGCTGAACTGTGTTCCCCCAAAATTCATATGTTGAAATCCTAACCCCCAGTACAGTAGTCCCCCATAATCTGCAGGGGATATGCTCCAAGATCCCCAGCGGATGCCTGAAATTAAGGATAGTACTAGACCTTACCCATACTATGTTTTTTTTTCTTTCTTTCTTTTTTAAAGATGACCAGTAAGGGGATCTTAACCCTTGACTTGGTGTTATCAGCACCACACTCTCCCAGGTGAGCCACAGGCTGGCCCCTACTATTTTTTTTCTATATGTACATACCTATGTTAAAGTTTAATTTATAAATTAGGCACAGTAGGAGGTTAACAATAATTACTATTAGTAAAATAGAATAATAACGATACACTGTCATAAAAGTTAAGTGAATGTGGTCTCTCTGTCTGTCAAAATATCTTATTGTACCATACTCACTCTTCTAGTGAGATGAGAGGCAGAGATGAGATGCAGTGAGTGGAGTGATGGAGGTATGGTGATGGAGTGTGAGGCTACTCTAGACCTTCTAATGATGCCTCAGAAGGGGGATCATCTGCTTTGGGTGATCGTGGATCATTGAGGTATGACAATGTCCGTGGTTGGTTGTCAGAAGCAGACAATGTCAACGACTAATGGTTGGGGACTGTCTACAGCATAAATACATTGGACAAAGGGATGATTCATGTCCTGGGCAGGACTAAGCAGGACTGTGTGAAATTACCTCATGCTGTGCAATTTAAAACTTATTAATTGTTTATCTCTGGAATTTTCATTCAGTATTTTCAGACCACTCTTGATCATGGGTAACAGAAACTGCAGAAAGCGAAACCATGGATGAGGAGAGACTATGGTATCTCAGAATGCGACTGAATTTGGAGATAGGGCCTTTAAAGAGGTAGTTATGGTTAAATGAGGTCATGAGGGTGGGCCCTAATCCAGTATGATTGGTGTGCTTACAAAAAAGGGAGGTGAGAACACGGATGTGCACAGAGAATAGACTGTGTGAAGACAGAAGTAGATGTCTGCATTAGGGTTCTCCAGAGAGAACAGAACCATGTATGTGTACACACACACACACACACACACACACACACACACACACACACATATGCACACACACATATATATAAAGGAGACTTATTGTGAGAAATTGGCTCAGATAATTATGAAGGCTGGAAGTCCCATGATCTGCTGTCTGCAAGCTGAAGACCCAGTGAAGCTGGAGGTATAATTCAGTCCAAGTCAAAAGGCCTGAAAACCAAGGGACAGATGGTACAAGCCCTAGTGTGAGGGCGGGGAAAGATGAGATCAGATGTTGCAACTCAAACAATGGGACAGGAGAAGAAGGGGGCAAAGTCCTCCTTCCTTCACATTTTGTTCTATTCAGGCCCTCAATGGATTGGATGATGCCCATCCTCATTGGGGAGGGAAATTCACTGTACTCAGTACACCAAATCAAATGCTAATCTCATTCAGAAACAACCTCAAAGACACACCCAGAAATGATGTCTATTGGGCATCCTGTGACCCAGTCAACTTGACACCTAAAATTAAGCTTCACAGAGACCATCTGCAGGGCAAGGAGAGAAGCCTCAGAAGAAATCAACCTTGCTGGCACTTTGATCTCAGACCTGTAGTGTCCAGAACTGTGAGAAAATCAATTTCTACTCATTATGCCACTGAGTCTGTGATACTTTGTTATGGCAGCCTTAGCAAACCAATACAGAATCCAATTACTCTCTAGACAGTTTGGTTAGATCTTCTGGCATAGAGAAGATTGCTTTAGAATAAACAGAAAACAGGATTTTTGTTATCTGTGACTGGTGTCTGAAAGCATGTGTATATAGACTGTGTAGAGATGGATCTAAGAGGATTCTTTGTATGTATAATTTAATGTGCACAAAGTATGTTCACCTCTAATTTCTCAGATAACAAATGGGTTACTCAATATATTTATTCCTCCAACATATTATTATGTATTGGTGTTTCTAAATGCTTACTAATTCAGGATTTGGAAAAGATGAATTTATAATCTACATGGATGCTAACTGGAATTCATGCTAATATTAGATTATCTAAGTGCTAATTTTACATAGTAGTTATTATATAGTAAATGTAGGGTTTTTTAAAAAATGGGCCACCTATAGTTATCCATAAAGCCATAATAAACTTTGATGAGAATTGTCTAAGTTCACATTATTATATCCTAAAATGTTTTTCTTAATCATAATATTGACTGAGTTCCAAATGCTGCGTGGTAAACATAATTAGAAAACGGGGTGATTTGAATCTATGTCCTTCAGATTCTGGGAAATGTATCAGTTCCTCAAGGGCAAAACTCTTTTGACATCATCCCAGGAGAACGAAGAGTTAAACATTAGGTGCAATTCTTTAGTATTAGACAATAACTGGAAGGGGTTCCTGGGAATGCAGATTGGGCAATATAATGATATCTTTTAAAACGTCTTTCCTCTGATGGTTCAATATGTGACTATTTCAGTTTTTGTTGTCCTTACACATTATCGTGTTGCTCTTATTTCTGTTCTGCAGCCTTGTACCCCATATATAAAAGTACTTAAAAAGTTAAAATTGTCCTCATAAATTTAAGTTATTGATGTCATGACCATATTATCATCCTGCCAGTTTTTTTGTCTGCGGCAATATAAAAAAGGGCATTATCTTGGAAGAGAACATATAAAAATATGAATTGTACATATTTCAAAAATATGTATGTTTGTGTTAATTTAATAATCCCAGTAATAAAGCCTCTCTACTGCTGTAAACAGCATTGTCTCCTAAGCTTATTAATATTGTGTGGATCATAGATTTACTTCTGGTGCTTCCCAGTTTCTTAACAGTTTTTTGATGTCCCCTCTGGCTGAAATTCTCACACAGGGGACACACAGATGTCTTCGAAGGTCAGGAAGGTAGCAGAAGGGCATAAAGCTGTGTGTGTTTGTGTGTGTGGATGTGTGTATAGTTGTGTGTCTGTGTGCATTTGTATGTGGTTGTGTCTATAAATGTGTTTGTTTAGTTGTGTGTGTTTGCGTGATTATGTGTAGTGTGTGTGTATTTGGGTGAATGTGTGTTTGTGTGCATATGCATGTATGTGTGGTTGTGTGTCTATACATGTGTGTGTTTGTGTGACTGGGTTGTGTTTGTGTGTAGTAGCACGTGTTTGTGGTTGTGTGTCTGAGCATGCATGTGCACTTTAGGTGCATGAGGTGAGAGATGAGGACTATGGCTAGCTCGATGGTATACCTGCTCTCCCTTTAGACGTTCTTGTTCACAAATTTATAAAGTACCATGCTGACCAAAGAAAACACTACAGGAAACAGGGCTTTATGCTCATACTCTAAAATGTCTTAGTAATACAGGGTTACCCTTTCTTTCTTTTTTTTTTTTTTAATTTTTTTTTTATTTTGTCAATATACAATGTGGTTGATTATTCTGACCCATCACCGAAACCTCCCTCCCTCCTCCCTCTCCCCCCTCCCACCCAAGAATGTCCTTTCCGTTTGCTTGTTGTAACAACTTCAAAGAAATTGTAGTTGTTATATCTTCTTCCCCCGCCCCCGGTTTTTTTTTTTTTGTGTGTGTGTGTGTGTGTGTGAGTGAATTTATTTGTGTATTTTTGGAATTTAAAAGTGCATCTTAAAAAGCTGGCTTGCCTTGAGATTTTGGTGTCAGATTTGTGTTGAGATTTTGCTACTTAAGTGTTACATTATGTACTTTATCTGTTTCCTTTTTTTTAAAATGGAGATTATTAGCCTGACTATTTAGAATTAATATTAGGATAAGATGAAAGAAAATATGTGAAAATATCTAGTTCAGTGCTTGAAATATGTTCTTAACACATTTTTGTTAAAAAATAACAGGAGAGGTTCTCCATAAAGTCTTTGTGTACTCTCTAAACTTATCTATACATGTAGATATAGACATAATCTATATGTAGATTTTAGGCATTATAGAAATATTCAATAAGTTTTTTTTTCTTGGTGGCTGGCAGGTACAGGGATCGAATCCTGGACCTTGGTGTTATCAGCACCACACTCTAACAATAAATATTTAACAATAAATCATTCCAATAATTGAGGAATGATTAAATAAATCATGATATTTATTCTATGCAATAACATACAGTCATTTTAAAATGAGACATATGAAGTCTATGTAGCAATGAGAACAAAGTTCTAATATTATGCAAAAAAAAAGGCTAAAATTTTATATTTACCGTGGTGGTAACCATATAAAACATGCATGAAGAAATAAGAGAATGTATAATAATGAGAATAGCTGGGTGATAATAGTGGGATATGGGATTCTCACACCTATTTTCTAGGCTTTAAAAATGTTGTTTTACTACTTTTACAGTTGAGAAGTAAATTTCTTAAAATTTAGGAAAGCCACATTGTGAAATTATATTTGTACTTACTCTCTCAATGTCTGACATGCCTTCATTGAACGAGGCCTTCCAGCCTTGCCCACCTGTAATGCTCAAAGATGGAGCTTGCCTGATTCCTTCACCTAGAAAAACCTGTGACCTGGTACTCAGAAACGTTTTTTCTTTTTTTAGCATATTCATTGTTACAAATCATACTTATTCTGTATGCCCCTTGTCCAATCTTTCCCCTCCCCTCCCTGCTCTGATAACCATGGATTCGTTCTCTCCATCTGATAGATTAACTGTTCCTCTGTTGGTTTGTTGCCTCCATGATCTGTCCAGTACTGAGACAGGTGTGATCGGGTCCTTCCTATTATCGTAAATCAGATGCTTCTTCTGTTACTCTGGAGAGTGCTGTGTGGAGAGAGATGACCTCTTGTTATTATTATATTTTTTGTCTCTGTGGTGCCTCTCCTTGTGTCAATGAAGTTGAGAGTCTGACGTGCCATCTGTTCAGTGGCTGTGACTACTGCTATAGAGACTAGCCATGGCAATTGTGGTGGCTATGGAGGGCTACCCATGTGAAAATGGTCCTTTTGGTGTGCTCTTGACCTGGTTGTAGCTGGATTTGGCTTCCCCAGGCTCCATACCTCAGGACCCTGGTGGGGTCTGGGGTGGTGGCAGCAGCTTGCCTAGTTGCAGCTGGGTTCAGTTTTGCCTGGCTCTATGCCTTATTCTAACATGTTGTGGAGCAGGGAAGGGGGAGGGGAAATAGGATGGGAAGAGGGAAAAGAGGGGGAGCATGATTGAGCCCTGTGGCCCTCCCTCGTTCCAGCAGGGGAGACCAGCAGCAGCTGGTTCATCACTGGGCTGGTTGCAGATGTCAGGGGGACATGGCTACAGCCCATGGCACCCCGTTGCCCATGCTTGGGAGCCCAGGGGACTTCTGGTCCTTCTGGGTTTTATAGGTGTCCTTTGGTGGTGTTAGACCTTTACTAGTAAATATCAAACTTTGTCTCTGATCTGATTTGTTTTTTCTTTCAGTTCTGTTGTTGGATTATTCACTGTTCCCACCACTTAAACTCTGCACTGGAACTAATTTGTTGTCCTTTGCTTACATCTAAAATTGGGGAACTTCCTGTGGGTACCAGCACTTGAGCCCTGTAGTTGAGCTAAATTGCTGCTTTGCTGCTGATTCCCTGGGGAAGGCTTTTTGTGCAGATCAGGTTTTAATGGTTGACCTTGTAAGAACTTCCAGGTCTTGTGAGGTCTGGTACACCTGGGTTGTGTGAAAACTCTGGTCTGGGCCTGAGACTTTTCAGCAAACTGCACCCCCTGCAGTTCTATATTCCTGACCAGTCTCCATTGAGAGGTCCTGTGCTGATTAGGTGGCAGGTAAGCTGTCCATAATGTGCCCCTGTGTTCCCGTGGTGGCCCATCTCCCCCACTGCCCTCACTCCAAACCCTTCCCGTAGAACCGGCCATGAAACAGTGCCTTGTGATGACTCACCAGCCTCTGAGTGGCTCCTTTTTTCTGTTGTCTGGGGCTCTTCACTCCTATGTAGGTCCACAGGAACCCTGTGAGTGGTCTTGCTGGCCTGGATGCCAAGGCACTCTACTCCCCTGCTGCCTCCAAGCAACTTCATAGGAAGGGCACAGCTGTGGCTTTTGCCAGCTCTTGCTCCATGTGCTCACCAGGGACAGCCTTGAAATGGCTGGGATTCAAAATGGTGGGAGCGATCCTTTCTTTCTCTCATTGTGGCTTCTCCTTCCTTCATGAACTCCATAAGTCTCTCCTCCTCTTCCCCTGAGCCCTAACAGCCCCAGCGTGGCTGCCGTTGCTTTCTAATAGTTGTAAATTGGTTGATTTGTGGGAGAGAGTGATGCTGGGGACTGTCTATCCCACCATCTTGACTGGGAGCCCCAGCACTCAGATACTCTTGAGTTGGAGGGCCTTCCATGTGACTTTTCACTTTCTTTTTTGAAAATATTTCAAATATATCTTTTCTTTCTTTTTCTGAATATGAACCTAACTATACTCAGTACAAATATTCCATAATCCTATACTCCTTAATAGATCACTATGTTTCCCTTTATTTTTTCAGGTACATGATAACATATATTATTTTTTGAGCCATTAGTTGGAACCTACTCTATGTACTGTTTCTCTTACTTGCTTTTCTCAAATAACCGTATATCTTTGACGGTTTTTATCCACATTCCTTTTTAATTTGGCCCATGTTGTTTGCAATCATACCAGATGTTTCTTGAAAATAACTTAGTGAACAGACTCTCTTGGAGAAATATCAGAAAAGGTAAGTTACCAGTTGTCCAATACAGCTATTCCTCTCGCATTCTCACTCTAATCCAAAAGTTATAGCTAATGCCGTTATAGCCATGACAGTTAAGTACCCTGGCTTTTATCCATCTGAAGATTCCTTTTAGGATAATTACACTAAAATGATCCCTACTTTAACACACTTGCTATAAATTTGTTCTGCTTTGATCTTCACCTTTACTCCTGTCTGCTGCTTTTATTAGTCCTACTATAACCCTGGCTGAAAGCTGTGCAATTGTTGCCAGAGGTTACCATAGTCTAGAAGAGAGGCTTTCAAATGGTTTTGCCCAACACTCACAGTCAGAAATGCATTTTGCCTTGTGACTCAGACATTTACATGAAAATAAATGGAATACAAGTTTCATTATACAGTACACTTATGTGAAATGTACTTTGATATATTGTTTTCTTATAATTCTAGTCTAGTCTATTTTATGTAATTAAAAAATACTGTTTGCCCCCCCCCCCCCATTCCATCACTAGATTAATTTCAGGACCCACTCACAGGCCTTGATTTGCATTTTATAAAACAGATTTAGAAGATAACTTCTGTCTTATAGAAAATAAAATCCAGTGCTGCTTAGAGATTATTTATAATTCTAGTCTAGTCTATTTTCTGTAATTAAAAAATACTTTTTGCCCCCCCCCCCCCATTCCATCACTAAATTAATTTCAGGACCCACTCACAGGCCTTGATTTGCATTTTATAAAACAGATTTAGAAGATAACTTCTGTCTTATAGAAAATAAAATCCAGTGCTGCTTAGAGATTATTCCTATCCTATCTGTAATCTAAATCATTAATGTTTAAAAGTTAATAAGATCTTATATATTTAGAAAATTTTTATTGAGGCCTAAGATAGCACATGCTACATATGTCTTGACATTGAGAAAAATGCTATTCCCATTATTTTATTTTTTAAAATTTATTGGTTGGCTGGTGGGAGGGATCCAAACCCTTACCTTGGTGTTACAACACTGCACTCTAACTAGCTGAGCTAAATGGCCAGCGCATATTTCCATTATTTCAAATACTTCCTGAAGTTTTAAAACTAGGGCTGATCAGGGCTGGCCCTTGACTCACTCAGGAGAGTGTGGTGTTGATAACACCAAGGCCATGGGTTAAGATCCCTATATAGGGATGGCTGGGTGGCTCACTTGGGAGAGCTTGGTGCTGACAACACCAAGTCAAGGGTTAAGATCCCTTTGCCGGTCATCTTTAAAAAATAAAAATAGGGCAGATCACCTTATGTATTTTATTCTTTAAGTACATTGGGGAAAGTAATCATGTGATTGATCAGGTAGTTGGCATTTCTTTTCTCAGTGGGATTCTTTCTGCTTAATTTAAATCCATGGCTGTGTGTGGGTCCTTACTATTACTCTGATACTTTAGGACATGTTCTCATTCAATTATAATAGGGTTTTGTAAGAAATTGCTCTTTCTTCAACTGTTAGCTTGATACTCTTTCTTTTTAAATGGCACTCTCAAAACGAGATATAATACCTGATATGGAAACGTGCCAATTTTTGTACATTTTAAATTGTGCATGCAACTACATTTTTTTGTGTCTCCTATACAAACTATGTTTTGATATGCAATCTTGGAATGATGAAGATGAAAATGCAGACCCCGAAATGTATGTCTCTCCTGTCCATTTCTTTACTTTTTTGTCTTTGAACTTTCAATAATTGATGGCAGAAGTTAAACTTGCATTACAGACTGTGGGCAGGGTTAAGGGGAACCATCAAAGGCTGGTGAAGCACCCCAGGGACAGTGGGGAGCTAGAGATGTTACCAATAGGTCTAAAGGGGTGAAGGGAAGGCATGGTTTCCAATACCTAAGAGAGTAATGGTGGGAGAAGGCCTGTTGACAGAAGCCAAGGTCTTTGGAAGAGGGACATGTTGTGACTTAGTAGGGAGGTGACAGAGGGAAGAAATACTCAGATCCCACTTTCTTTCCAACTATTCATTTCCTCCCTGTGCCTTCCCATGGCCAAACCCAGACAAAAGCCATCCCGGGGCACAAGGCAGGATGGAGAAGGGTGAAAAATAGATCTGGAGGGCGATATGGGAAATACCCAGCACATAGACCTACTTCAAGATTTTAACAGCTGTATGTATTCCATTATACTTAGTAACACAATTTACATAACAAACCCTGCATAGATATATATTTAGATAGTTTTCAATTTTTCGTTAGTATATATGAACAACTTTGGAAGTCCTTATTAGCTAAGTTACTGAGCATGTCCATAATTATTTCCTTAGGATAACTCCTAGAAGTAGAATTGTTGACTTAAAGCACATGCACATTTTATATTTCTTTCATTGTTAGATTGATTTCCAGAAAAGTTATAACTATTTATACTCTATCTAACAGTGCATGAAAGTGTTAATTTTCTTTCATCTTTGCAAAAATCTTTTGTCAGTCTTTTCTATCTTTCCAATCTGATAGATTAAAAAAAATCTTTCTTGTAGGTTAAAATTACTGATGAGATTAAGCATTTTTTCATAAGTTAGTTGGCTATTGGGCAATTTTTATATAGTACATATCATCTTAATATTGGGGCCCAAACAAAAAATGAAGAGAAGAAAGTGTTGGGTCCACCGCTGGCCGACCCGAACAGCCCTTAGTCTTGTTCCTTTCAGTGGGCAAGCAAACGGCCCGGGATTCCTCTTTCCCTCCTGTCCCCTTTGGAAGGAGACAGGGGAAGAGAGCCGTGAAGAGAGGTGAGCACAGCTGCCAGTCCCAAAAACAGCCCGGTTAAAGGACACTCAGATGTGGCAGGGGTTCTGTTGAGGCAGTTCCGTTTATTATCATACAAGCACTTGCTTTTATAGGCAGATAGGGAGGGGAGGTTTTAACATAATCCAATCAGCTTAAAGGTCAAGGGCATGCATCCTGTCTCAATGCCTAGCTATTGGGTTCAAGAGTGCAGAAGCATGTATTTGGCCAATAAGGGCTTAGGCAAGGTTCCCACAGACACTCCCACCTTACTTCCTCCCGGCGCCATCTTAGGCTGCCACATTAATACACCCTTGTGGGCCCATAATGGCACCGCTTGTAATGTCACTTAAGGTGGCGTTAGTTTTTAAGGCCCGACAGAAAGAAATTGTTACATTGCTACAGTTACCTTATGAGATTGAGCTACTTCTTAGCAAACATGATACATAGAAAGATAGATTATTCAGTTGATATTTTGCTCCTTGATCATTACATAAATAATTTAAGTCCTTACCATTGTTAGGAACAAGAAATGCCATGAAATTCAGGTGTGAGTCAACTTGCCCTGTAGATAGGCTGGGAAGGCAGGATTTTACTAGCACCAGGGATGACAAAGAATAATTTGAATTCTTTTTTCACTTCAGAGCTCTTCAAAATTCTTTCTTCTCTAGGTTAAACATATGAAGTTCCTTTTAGAGAATGTCAGATTCTACCATTCTGTTTATTCTATGGAAGCTCGCCAGTTTGATAATATTCCACTTAGAAAGTGATGCCATTGGCATGGCTGTGGGTAAACAAGTCTCTCATATTCTGTGGTAGGAGTTTGAATCTGAACAAATTACTTGGAGGGCAATTTGGCAGTATCTCTTAACGTTTAAACTGCACATAACTAGTAATCAAACCTTTTCATATCTCTTTTAGAGAAACACATATGCACACATGGAGATATGCGTAACGATATCTATGTTTATTGCCTCACTGCTATTAATAGCAAAAGAATGGAAACAACCTAAATAGCCATCCATTTAGCTAATTAATGGCTAAGTCTATTCATTTACTCAGCAAATATTTACTGCATACCTCCAATGTGTCAGGCACCATTCTGGGTTATGGGGTACATTGATGAACAAAATAGACACAGATTCCTACCTTCATGGAACTTATCCAGAACATTAAACACAATTAGTAAATTATCTCATATGTTAGAAGGAGATAGTGCTATGAAAAAAAGAGAAAGTAAAACAGAGTAAGAGGTCTTTGGGGTGCTGAAAGGTGGTTGTCAGAGCAGGCCTCCATGAGATGAGATTTGAGCAAACAATTAAAGGAGGTGCGGAGGTGGCACTGTGTGTAACTGGGGGCAGTTGATCCAGGCAGAGGGAGCAGGTAGTGCAAAGACTCTAAGGCAGGAGCAGGCCTGACATATTGGAGCCACAACCAGCAGCTGTCGGTGGATGACCCTCAGGGAGCCGGGGCCCGAGGGGGTGCTGAGAGAAAAGGCATGTGATGTAGTGCTGTGTGGACCATGCTATAAACTTTGGTTTTTATTGTGTGTGGAATGGGGAGCCATTGGATGATTTCAAGTGGAGGAGCGGTGTCCGGGGCCAAAGAGCCCCGGTCATAGCCTGCCCAGGGTCATGAAGCCCTGCCAATAGCCCTCTGGCACTAAAGATATAAATGCTGTGACCTTTCTGCCCTTTTCTCCTTCTTACTGCTTGCACAGCCCTAGGCATAGATCACCACTGCTGTGCTTTAGATAGCTGAGAAATGTTCCATTTCCCGGAATGATTTGCCCTGTGCTTTTTCCCAGAAAACATCTGCATACTTCCTTATCTGCTGATTCCCTCCTGCTGGCTATATAAGCTGTGACCTTCTGGCTAATAAACGAGACATGATCAGAATACTGTCTTGTCTCCATTTCTCGGGTCTCTTGTCCTATCCAATTCCCACTCCCCCCTCCAGGGTCTGCATTGAATATCCCACGGGTCGGGACAGAGTCGTCTGATTGGTCTTCGATATTAAAAAACCACTACAACGGCAAGAGGAGAATGAGGGAAACTGGTTAAGAGGCCACTGCAAGAATCCAGGAGAAAGATGATGGCTGTTTGGATCAAGGCAGTAACAAAGCACGTGCTAGCTCTTTTGGGTTGGCTCCCATGTTCCTTTGATGTGTCCTCATCCTTTTGTTTTGTGAGCACTTCCTTAGTTCCTTACAAGATGCTCCAGGCTCAGCCTATATTTTCCCTTCTCCTTGATTTATCATAGTCGGGTGTTTTCGTTTTTGTTGTTTGTTTTTACTTGAACCTCAACTTTCCAATTCGTAAAGAGATGTTAAAATTTTTTTAAAAACTTATTATTTTTTTAACTTTATTAAGGTAGAATAGGCAAATAAGGAGATGTTAAATCTCTTGATACAGTTATTCAACATATTAACTCTCCTAGGGTGGTGTCAGCTGAAACTTGGCCAACTTTTTGTCTTCTGTGCCTTTATCTGGTTTTTGGCAAGATTGTTGTTCAAGATAGGGTCAGGTATAGGCTTATAAGATGCCAATACCTCGCTCTAGACAGTTTGACATAGATTCATTACTCAAGATTATTTGAGTTCAGTTTTCAGCTAGCTAGAAATCCACGTAACTGTTCTGTCATCCAGATCATATCTCCCCATCTTATCATTAGAAAATTATGAGGCTTTGTCAGGTACCAGATAAAATCCACATTTTACTATGCCTGTGACATTTCTTTGTACGACTCAAGAGAATCAGTTTACGATGCAGGAAGACAGTGATGCCTTGTGGGGAGAGAGAAAGTTGGGTCATCATGAAGATGGGGGTCAGGAAATCTGAGTTGGCTGTAGATTAGCTTCACCATATGCAGTGTTCAAAGACCGGTATTGAACTAGTGTGTGCTTTAGGCAGACATACATGATGAAGCATGATGGTAGGTATCTAGGCAATGGCTAACATTGTGCATCTGGGTAGTCAGTTACTTACAATTGGTCAGTGTCTGGAACTAAAGGAAGCTGGACCCAGTGGACTAGAGTAAAGGATAAACCTCCAGGACTGACTGGAATTAGAGAGCTAGGCTAAACAACTGAGTTAGAAGCCTGCTCATATGGTCTAGGCCAATGCAGTGGTGAGCAGAGATAGGCTGTGAATCAGAATTTTACTCCAGGCTCTCTGGACGTCTGGTTAATGACAGCAGGACTGATTTCAGACTCCCCAAGACAACCTGGCATGCTGAGATGGCTGATGTGCTTTCTAGCCTGGTGGCCACAGTAGATTCTAGCCAGCAAAGACTGGAGTTAAAGGAACTGGAAACGGGGCCGGCCCGTGGCTCACTCGGGAGAGTGCGGTGCTGATAACACCAAGGCCCCGGGTTCGGATCCCACATAGGGATGGCCGGTTCACTCACTGGCTGAGCGTGGTGCTGACAACACCAAGTCAAGGGTTAAGATCCCCTTACCGGTCATCTTTAAAAAAAAAAAAAAAATAGGAACTGGAAACTATTGAACTATTGACCTATATCACCTAAATCTAGAATATCATCTCCACTCCTGCAAAATACAAAGTACAGCTTAGTGGTTTTCAGATGGCTTCATTTCTAAATGCTCATAAACTGTATTTCTAAATATAGAATTTTGATGTGGATTGACATTAAGCTCATTCTTTTATAATTTCCACACTCCTCTCCTCACCCAGCTCACTTTGCCCGTTTTTGAAAACAGGACCATTAGCCTGCTCCTAACTTGTGGTTTTCACCCTGTTCTCCATGATCCCTCCACGTCTCTTGCAGCTTTGACACAAAACTGCTTTTACTAGCCTTTGCTTCTCAGAACCCAAGCAGGGGAATAGAAGGCATTTGGACAGCAGCTTTCCTAACAGCTGAACTCATCAGTCACAGCTACATTTTGTCTATATGCCTGCTATTCCTCTGAATTAAACTGCATTATTGTATCTGATGCCTGGTGAGTATGCCTGGCTTATAAGAATTTCCCTTTTCTTTCTCTCTTATTTTATTTCCAACTGAAATGATCTCATAATGATTTTACTCTCTAGTTTATGAATTTCTCTCACCCTCTATTGGATATCTCTACGCTCTGTTAGAGAAGCAGTGCTTAAAAACTTAGAAGCTTTAGTCAGATCATTGCATTGAAATCTTAGTTTAATCACCTCTCCGTGATTCCATTTCCCCATCTGAAAGGTACAGATAATAATACCTATAAAGCACTCTGAACATATGTGACAATATATGATGTATAGTAACTGCTCAATAAATGCTAGCTAATGTTTCTGTTAGAGAAGGTATACTCTTCCATCATTGTGTTTTTACTTTTTGTCCCATCTCACAATGTCTTCTTTTGTCTCACACAACATTCCTCTTCTTTTGCTAAAATTTCAGGTTCACTTGATTTATAACCTATACTTTGTTAATTTATATATAGACATCCGAAGTCATGATATTGTCCCCAATCTACTTCCTTGTTTTCTGCCAAGACTTATTAGTCCGCTTCCATGCTCTTTTTCTCCCCATGTGATACCTGGTATTCTTTGAGTGTGTATAGTTTTGTCTGGGCATTTTTCCTTCCCTGCAAATTTCAGGTTGGCACTTTTCTGCCAAATGTATTCTTTCCAGCCTATGCAAAAACAATCCAGCCTTGTAGGAGTCCACTGTCACAGAAATCCAAAATCATCCCTGTGCATGAAGAAAGCTGGCTGGTCACTTCCACGTCCCCCTTTATCTTGCAAAGTCACAGCCTTCTCCTGGAAGGAAAGATGAAAACACATCTTTGCCCTTGAGTCCTTCAGCCTCCTGCCCTCAACTCCAAAATGCACAGAAAGACATTTTGGAGAATTCTGACTATATTCTATATGCTCAGATGAACCGTTAGGAGTTAGTAATAGTAATAGGTTTTGATCAATGTCAGCAGACTTTTTGACCTAACTTAAATAATCAAGAGCCAAAAATATATGGATGCATAGATAATGAGCTTCTGAGTAGTCAGAGAGGAGAGAAGCAAGGTTGGGCTCTAAATAGTTCATGTGAGCTGTCTGTTGTTCAGTAGGGTCTGAAGGGTTCCACACCCGTTCATTACGTGTGTGAAGTTTCTGCCCAGCAAGGCTGCTGCCCCTGCTTCACTGCGGTGAAGTGGCTCTGGTGAGGGTGCTCCTGGGGTCACTGCACGTCTACCCTCTTCGGTGTGTGCTCTGTGATGAAGAACGAAGGGAGCAGAACCTAAATGAAGTTTTTCACATTCATTATACTTACAGATTTTCTTCCATGTAGAGAGTCTCTGAATTTATAATAGAAACCTTTTCCATATGTATAATCTTAACTGGGTTCTTTCTCCTGTAGGAATTTTGTGATGTGAACTCAGACCCCAGATGTGAGCTTCTCTCCACATTTATTAAGTTGCATGAAATTCATAGCCTCAATCTTTATTTTCTTATGTAAAAGGTCTGTCCCAGGAGAGGGAGTCTGACTTTAGCAGTTCATCTCCCATCTCAGATTTGCCCTCAAAAATAATACTTCTCTTCAAAAGTGGGGTTTGGGGTGGTCTTTTGGTTATGTCCATTTGCATGCCCACCACAGATATTCATCTTGAAGTAACAATAATAAAAGTGTCTAATGAGATGAAGTGTTTACCGTGTAGCAGGCACTGCTGATGTAAAGCTAACTTCTAACTCCTTACAGAAACCCTATGGTTATGTCTGTGCCATTTTCCCCACATCTCCCTTTCTTTTCCCACTTTGCACCCACAGCACATGGTGTCTCCTACTAGTCCTTAGCCTGAGGCCCTCAAGCCCACTCTTGTGATGAGAGGACTCTGAAGCCCTAATTTGGGGAACTCATTGTCAACCTGATCTAAACTCTTTATTTAGCATATGAGCTCTTATGGCCACCAGGTGGGAGTATTGGAATTGAAAAGAACTTTCCAGAGAAATACCTAGTGTGATTGTGAGCAGATCCACCTCTGCACACGTCACTTGTGATTTTAATGGGCAAAAATGTTTCTCAAAATCAAAGCTAAACTTCTTTCATAAAAGCACATCTTAACTATTTCATGACATCAGATAGTAGGATATATCCACAAATTCTTCAAGTGGGTAACTAGGGGTGATGGTGAACAGGGCCATTTCTCCTTCCACCCCTTGATTTCTAGACTCATGTGTTCTACCTGTTGGGGACCCAGCACCATGTAAAAGTCATTTGATGTAGAGTGTTTACTGAATCCTGGAGGATGATGCTCCATCCTTGCACAGCTTTAGAGAGTGATACGTGCTAATGAGCAATACAAAGCAGGGAAGGGCAAAGGGATTATAGCATGGGATGGTTAAAAATTTAGACAGGGCAGCTAGGGCATGCCTCCATCAGTAGGTGACATTTAAATAAAGATCTGAAGGAAGAGAGAAATCTGGGGTAAGATCATTCCAGGCAGAAGAAACAGAAAGTGCAAAGGCCCTGTGGTAGGAATGTCCCTGGCATGCTCAATGAATAGTGAAGTGGTCAGTACGCCAAGAGTGAAGTGAGGAAAGGGCAGAATATTGGCAGAAGATGAGGTCAGAGTGGTGATAGGAGACCATATCATGTGAGGTCTTTGAGGTCACTATAAAATGTTAAACCAGGCTAGAGAGCTATCCTGGAAGCCAAGGGGGGATGCAGAAGGAATAAAAGAGCTAGGCATAAGGTCTTAGGAATTTTTACCAGAGTTGGCTCCCTGGACTGTTTGAATCTGATCCACATTCATCAGCACTTAAGCTGATGCTAGGGGAGTATCAGAGAACCACCGTCCTTGTAGCCCTCTTGAATTTTGACAATAAAGGTCCAGCTCATCATTTGCAAGGCGAGTCTGGTATTCTAGAGGAGGGACCACTGGTATGGAAGACATTTAAGGCATTCTGTCAGGACTATCGTTCCTTTTTTCCTATCTTTCCTAAAACACCTGTTTTAACAAGATGTTTTGGGTTTTTGCCTGGAAGGCTAAAAAAAGCCAGAAGCTGTTGCCTTAAGCCCACGGCCTCTCACAGTCATGAGAAGAACATGTGGCTGTACACTGCTGGATTCACGTTGTAGCACTGCTAAAGCCAAGCTCAGAAGCAGCAGTAAATGAAAATAACCTGGACATTCCATTTATTACCAAATGATTTTCAGAATACTTTTCTCTTTTCTTAAATAAGACTTGACGAGAGAAAATTGGCAGTAGGAATTTTTAAATGATTACTTTCAGAAAACAAAAGGATTGAAATTCTTTGATATTAGTCATTTCAAGTAGAAATGTAAAAACCACTTTTTAAAAATGTAGCAAAAAACCACACTTTTCTTGGTAAGAATAAAATATCTGAAGAGAATATGGGTCAGTCTTCTTTTCAAATACTTCCTCCTGAATTGCAGCATCTTTAACAAATTCTATGTGATTTCACTCATTTTAAGTATATTGTAAGACAGGGTGAATGTAGAGAAGGATTTAAATAAATGAATATCCAAGGCAGTTTAAAGTATTAAATTTTTTCTTTTCTGTAGGAAAAAATATTTTTAAAATGTTTAATGCCATTCATTTCAAATTTAAATGTTATCTACAGAAAAGCTAATGAAAATTTTGTACCTCTGAATAATATTTTTTCACAATTAAAGGAGACAAAATTCTTTTACTTTTGTATAGCTTATTATGAATGATCAACTTTGTTAAGTAACTACCATTTATCTCTAGCATATTTTGGTTAGACATATATTTACGAAAGTTAATTGTAATTAATTTCTTCAAACTCTGGCTTAAACATTATCAGATATAACTCATTGTTGCTGGATTATTGTTCTTACCTGCATACTACAGGCCCCAAGTCCCTCAACAAGCCCTACGTGTCTCAGTGAGTCCCTGGGTTGAAGCAAAGACAGGTCTGTGGTCCAGAGAGACCCTGTCCTGTAGTTGCCCATTGAGGAACCACTGGAGGGCAGCATCTCACTGCTGCCTGTGTGTCCTGCCAAAGGTGTGGGTCCCCAAAGCTGCAAAGGGGTGGGTCCCTAAAACTGTTGGGAGAAGGCAGCCCCCTGCTGTGCTGTTTCTTTCTTGCCATCTTGGCCCAAGGCAGCTCCACATGGACCTGAGCTTCCTCCCTCCTTGTGAAAACAGTTCCTTCACCCACTGCTTGAAGCTGCTTTCTCCACAGCAGGGTTTTTCCAAATGTGAGCTGATGGGTTATGAAATCAATTTAGTGAGTGAAAGGGGGAGCCATGAATAATTACATGGGGACCTATTAATAATTACATGGGGACAGCAGGCATCAACTGGAACTCTCCTGGGCAAACCAGGACATATGGTCACCCACAAATTCAAGATCACTGTTATAGAAAGTGAAATGGAATGAAATAGAATCAGAACAGAAAATACCAGTGTGTCACATAGAGAAAGTATAAATAGTGTTTTGTGAAACTTTTACTTGGGGCCAGAAAAATACATTTCACATTGGAGTCAAGGTCAAAAGCATTTAAAAAATCACTTCTCTTCAGGGCTGGAACCTAGTCTGCAGCGTGGGGATTGGAAAAGGTCACCATGCTGTCCTTGGTAGCTCCTCCTGATTCCAGCCTCCTTTCACATATAACCAGAGCTCTCAGTCAAAGCAACTCCCACGACTAAACTCCCACCTGCCCCACCAGTTGGTGGGCCTGAACCCTGGCACTGGGCCTGGGTTGTCAGGTTCCACAAAGATAATGTCTTTGCTTAAAGGATAATACTTTCCTTGTCTGGAATTACTGAATAAGGTCTCTAAATCTACCTACCATAAAAGCCTCTAAATATAAACTTCTGTGGAATAGAAGCTGATATAATTTTGTTTTTTCTGCAAGCTCTTTGAGGTAAGAACCTTCTGAGAAAATAGCACCAAATCTGACATATGGAAACTCTTAGTGCTTCTTGAACACTGGATTTTCTCCTTCTCCTGGTTCTGTGAGAACTGATAACTGTGCTGTTTCATAAGTGGCATTAATTGCCCTCTTTATGGAACCACTTCAATATTTTTTCTCGCAATAATCAGGAGAAAATGTACGCCATAAGTCTCCAGCAGGAAAAAATGTGCACCATGTAAATAACATCATAATGGGGAAGGTTCAGTGAGATAATTCACGCACAGCAGTTGGCACCGGGCACAGTATGTGCTCAGTAACGTCGACTGTTGCTGCTATCACTATTAAGTAAACAGAGCAAAGACAGAACCACACAGAAAAGCATTAACCGTTGGCCCTTATGTTGCTTCACAGAAGGAGGCAGGGCCTTTAACACTAAGCTTGGTGATTCTGTTTCTTAGATAACCCATTAGTGAGTCAATTTTTAAGTGAGACTGTAGGTTCTCAGAACCCTGACCTGCCTGCTTTTTTTTCTTCTTAAAATTTTTATTGATTATACATGAGGCACAGAGCTGACCATCAGCACCTGTGCCCAAGATGTGGAGATCAGACCAACACTATCAGCATGCCCACCACCTCGAATTGCAATTATTCCCCGTGTCTGCCACCCAACCTCTCCCCAATCCCTCTCTCCCTCCCCCCCAGCAACCTTAGGTCTGTTCTCTCCTTCTGTGTCCAAAACACCACTATGGTCTTTCTTTCCTTCCTTCTTTCTCTCTTTGCTGCCTTTTTTTTTTTTTTTTTTAAAAGATGACCGGTAGGAGGGAAAATGGCGGCGGGAATGGAGCACCCGTGTCGGGACACAGCGCGATCCTGA
>NW_007737409.1:52636-53465 GCF_000696425.1 Galeopterus variegatus | reverse complement strand
CAATGCAAAGAAGTTAAATTGAAAGTTAATGCCCCTACCTGACCTGATTACTATACAACATATATATGTATCAAAATATCAGACTGTACACCATAAGTATGTACTATTACAAGGTGTAAATTAAAATTAAAAAATAAATTGAATCAGTGCCTCTTAATGCTACAGTAAGGAGATGAAAAACTATTCTTTGAAGACTATTATATATGAAACAATTTTACATTTTTTGATAGAACTACACACATTGTCTCATTTATAGCTGCATGGGTATTAGTTCTTCAATCTCAGTTACTGATATAAAAAATTATAATATGCATTGGTATTTTAAAAGCTCTTACTTACCTAACTTATTTCCCTAGTCTAAATGTTAATGAATGTCAGTCATACTTAGTAATGGAGTGGTACCTGCTCATCTAGCTTACGAGTATATAAAGCTAGCAGTATTTAATTATTTCATGTAAGATCATAATTATAAAACATAAATATAATTATCAAGCAAAAATTCATAATGGAAACATAAAATAATAAAACAAAAATTAATGAACTGAATTTTGATGAAAAAGCATACAAATAGTAAAGTATTTGCAGTTGAGACTCTGCCCTTAAACAGCTGTGTTTCTATTTCAAGTTTAGATTGGAACGCTGGGCGGAGGTGGGAAGAGAGGAATCTTCTATGTCATTAAACTCCTTAGATACGATGAGGCTATTCAAAATTATATTCCATTTCATTCTAAATGTTCTCATGTATATATGTGGATTAACTAGAATTTATTTAACACTATATATTTAATAATTTAAAAATGTGATGTTACTTACTGTGGTCTTTCTGCCT
>NW_007737409.1:49142-51878 GCF_000696425.1 Galeopterus variegatus | reverse complement strand
ATTGAATTAGTTTTTTATATGCTTGTAGAAATAAATTGCGTGTGTGTGTGTGTGTGTGTGTAGCAGAAGAAATATTTTTCCAATCTTCTTATTCTTTCGTTGTTTAAAAAGTTATGTGTGTCAGAAATTTAGTTATTGAATAATATCTTGGTCTTTGAATAAAAACCAAGTCCACGTCTCGTTTTTATGTTATAGCCAAGAGCATTTGGACATTAAATCATGTTATGATTGGGTCCACAAATCATGTCATTGTTAAAAAGATAAATAGTCCCTCCCCACTTTCCCTTGGTATAATTGCCCAAGATTTTGTGGCTTGTAAACTTTCCTGGGAACACAATATCTTCTTTTGCATATTTGGTCAAAAAACACATAAATGTTTGGTCAAGAAGCCTTGAAGAGAGTCTGAAATTCTTAAAATTTCTAAAATATGGATGGCATTTACTCAAAAGTAAATAGTTTGCAATTTTTTTTTTTTACTTTTCTAAGGAAGATCCCTTTTATCTCCTTTTCATGAGATTTATTCTTATTATTATAGAGTTGAGAACACCTTAACTATTTAAGCCTCTTTCTAATGCTAATAAGTACAGATAAAGAGTGAATAAATTTACATAAGTATTTCATTTGATTTTGTATTACTAGATGAGAAGAAGAGGCCGAAGTATTTTGGGCCAGAAATGAAAAAAAAGCCATAACTTTTTTTTTTTTTTTCCTTTTTGTCTTTTTTACTGACCGGCAATGGGATCACAACCCTCGGTGTCGCGCCCGCACCGTGCTCAGCCAGTGAGCGGGAACCGGTCTCCACATGGGATCCGAACCCTCGGCGGGAGCACCACCACGCTCCCAAGCGGCGCACTCTCCAGTGCGCCACCGGGCCGGCCCAAAACCCATAACTTTTTAAGAGACTCTATCCCAGTTCTGAGATGTGTTTATCCAAAGATATTGATCTCTGTTTTACTTCATGAAGTTATTATATCCTGGGCACTGATGTTTTTATATGGATTTCAATGAACATAGCCACATTATATAGTGTTCTTGTAGTTCTTATATATTCAACAACAATTGTTATGGGTCTGTGTTGCTTTGCCTCCCATGGATTTGTCACCTCTTTTCCCCTGGGTGACAGAGCCACCAAAGATTACTCAAAGCCCATCTCTTCTGAGCAGTGAGATGCCCCAGAAAGGGGCTAATATCCAAGAACCCTCAAGCATGAGGCATTCCTTCCATTTTGGGAAATTAACCACGAATTGGGGTTCTCTTCCTGCCTTTATTCTCCAGACTAGCAAGTTACAGGAAGAGAACACAGGTGGGGTTTTTTCTAAGTACCATTTAACAAGTTTAATAATAGAAGCTGGTAACATTCAGTAAGTCAAGCAAGGTGACTTTCTATAATGCAATTTGCAACAAAAGCTTGATTTTAGCAAATATTCTCTTCTTACAGCAATTTCCCAGTAACTTTACATATCAATCAGTAACTTGTCTGTCTTTAAGCCAGCAACCTTGTTGTGGTTACAATTCTTTATCTTACAACAGAGATCATATAGCATGGGAAAAATTTCCTGTCCTTTGCAAGGTCAATATTTGAAACTGCAAGGCTTTGGAAAACCAGGTCCTGAGAAGTACATTTGCTTTATGCATACTCTACAGGTCTGGTTCATGTCAAGCATTTGCTAAGCGTGGTGCGTAACAATAGTACACTCCCTGTTGTTGAAGAGGGAGACACTTAGAGGTGCCTCCTTTGAGCCTTACAAGTTGGTGCTCATTGATTGAGCCCAAGAATGACTGCCTTGACTTGCCTTATTTTCATTATACTCATAATAATGTAAATGAAACTATGTTCCATTTATATAACCTTATCTTACTATGTATTTAAGAATGAATTCTTAAAGCAACAGAAAAAACATTCAAGCTGTAGTATTTATCATACTTCAGAATTATGCCAAATGTCTTGGTTTTCTTTTGAAAATTTTTTTTTCCTTTTTTTTTTTTTTGTCTTTTTTCGTGTCTGGCAATGGATCGCAACCCTCAGTGTCATGCCCGTACCGGACCGGGACCGGCAACGGGATCGCAACCCTCGGTGTTGCTCCCACACCTCGCTCAGCCAGTGAGCGGGAACCGGTCTGCATGTGGGATCCGAACCCTCGGCGGGAGCGCCACCACGCTCCCAAGCGGCGCACTGTAGCAGGGCCGGCCCTTTCTTTTGAAATTTTACACACAAACACACACACACACTCTCTCTCTCTCTCTGCTGTGGTGTTAGGGGAATTTGTAGAAGAACTGGAAAAACTTCATGCTTTGATCAACAATTTAGTCTTGCAAAGTAGGATCTCATAGTTTATAGATGATTTGACAAATGAGAGGGATGGTAGTCTTGTTACCAGAGGGTTTGTGTTACCTTTGGTTGGTGTATCACTTTGGAACATTATCCTATTTTCTTTTAATATCTGCATAACTTATTATAGGTATTACATATACATGTGGCCATGAAATTGGCAAGTTCTCACAAGGCTTGGAGCTGAAATGAAAAAGCTAACTAACACCAGATAATGGGTTTGAGAAGGACGTAGCAGTGCCTCTGAACACCATTTCCTCTTGACCATTTGCCTTCTCGAGGAATGCAGTAGCTATGGAATGTTAAATATTGAAGGAGCATCTTAGCAAATTTTGAGTGCCTCAGGAGATTAAGGAGATGATTTTCACCCTGAGAATTTACCCTTTATGTAGGGGAAAGCCCTGTAC
>NW_007737409.1:39417-45765 GCF_000696425.1 Galeopterus variegatus | reverse complement strand
AGATGAGGCTGGCAGCTATTTTGTAATATTTTATAATATATTTTATTATGTGCACAGTGGCACCGGTAACGTCCAAAATCCATCACAACTCAGTGAATATCTGTTCCCTTCTTATCTCAGTTTATTTTATCAGGGCTGTTAAGCCCAACTGTTCTCTTTCAATTACTTTTTTTTTTTTTCCCCTTTTTTTGTCTTTTTTCGTGTCCAGCAACTGATCACAACCCTCAGTGTCGCGCCCGTACTGGACCGGGACTGGCATCGGGATCACAACCCTCGGTGGTGCGCCCACACCTCGCTCAGCCAGTGAGCGGGAACCAGTCTGTATGTGGGATCCGAACCCTCGGCGGGAACGCCGCCATGCTCCCACGCGGCGCACTGTAGCAGTGCGCCACCGGGCCGGCCCATCTCTTTCAATTACTTTTAACGGGGCTTTGGAGTGATCATGTGCCCTGGGGTTTCATGACTCCAGAGTAGAAAAGTAACAAGATGTCCTCTGCAGGGAAACAGGAGTCAGTGTGGTTACCCGCCTAGCCAGGTCCTGTCTCAGCCTTTCTACTCATTAGTTCCCTATGTGATGTTAACAATGTTGATTTTAAAAAGGTGTCAGAGGGCCAAGCCCGTGGCACACTCGGGAAAGTGCGGCACTGGGAGCGCAGCGATGCTCCCGCCGTGGGTTCGGATCCTATATAGGAATGGCCGGTGCGCTCACCGGCTGAGCGCGGTGTGGGCGACACCACACCAAGGGTTGCGATCCCCTTACCAGTCACGAAAAAGACAAAAATAATAATAATAATAAAAAAAAAGTAAAAAGGTGCCAGAAAATTGTGGCCAGTGGACTAAATTTGGCCTCTTTTTGTAGCTAAAGTTCGATTGGAGAACAGCCGCACCCAATCATTTACATATTGTCTAAGACTGCTTTTGTGTTATAACTGCAGTTAAGGAGTTCCCATAGAGAATATCAATTTGTCTGTGTCTGGCTCCTTCCCTTCCCCTGACACCCAGAGTCCTTCACTGTGTGTATTTTTTTCAATCACTTTAACTTGGTCTGCCTTTGTTACCCAAACCAGAGCCAAAGCTTCCATCAGCAGCCTGGGGCTCCTGCCCTGTGGGCATATCAGGTTTATTGCACATCCAGCCACCAAGCTAGTGAATGACTTGACTGAGATCTTAGCAGGAAAGCTGTGTCTACCTACAGCTGTGCATGGGCTATAGTCTTAGGAAGTGATGAATTATAGTTGTGTCACCTCCTGTCATGAGCTGGGGAGGCCAGTCACAGCTCTGGGTCTGCAGTAGTGAAGCTGGCTCCATTCTGTCCTGTGAGGCCTCCCCTCCCTTCCCCAGTCCCCACAGAAGTGAAGCTCTTTCCTTTCTCCGCCACGTGCACAGTCCAGCAACTTCTTTCTTCTGCCTGTTCATGAACCCAGGCTTCTCTACTGTTTCTGATCCAAGGAGATATTTACATATTTAAGAGCACACTCTCTTATGTTCTGTTTCCTTTCTTGTGTTTTCTTTTGTTGCTGTTTCCTTAACAGAGGGAAGGCGCAGTCTGTGAATCCATCTAAATTATTGAACACGTTTATTAAATTTATGGAAAATGACAATGCATAGAGCCTTCCCTCATAGCTCATGGACTAACAAGAGGAACAATGATGATATGAATAACCACTGTGCAGTATAACAAGTAATTTTTCAGCTATATACATAAGATGCTATAGAAAAACAGAAGAGGTAATCATTAACTATACTTGGAAAATTATATTTAAATGGACTTTGAACAATCAGTAACATTTTCTTAAGAGGCAAAAATAATAACATTGAAACATAGGAAAGAGCATAAGCAAAGTTACCTATTTTGCAACTATTTGGGCATTGTCTATTGGTCTTTGAGGCGAGAGGCTTATCAATTTATATCAGGCATTTATGTGAGGGTTACAGAATATTCATACCAGAAATGTGGCTTATTGCAGCAGAATTCACAAGCAGGGTCAGGACTGTGCACATATATGGTTTGAAAAAGCCTCGCAGCTATGAATTCTAATGTACCTTTTGGGTAGCTTGCTGTGCCTCCTCTGTGTCCATGTTTTACATGCATTAACTCATTTAATGCCCGTGGCATAGATATTTTCATTGATCCACTCTTTAGTGATTAGATTACTGCAAGTTGGAGACATTAAATGCCCTGCCCAGGGTTCTATAGCATGAGTGGGGGCTAGGTTTGGACCTGGGGAACCTGATCCAGAGCTCATCCTCTGAACCGCAGCATGAACACTGCTTCCTATTGGAGTTCATTGCACAGAACCCTTAAGGGAAGGCTTGGCATTGAGTGTACTTAGCTCTTAGCACAAGCCTGACATGACCTGGACTCAGTCAGTAAGTGAACTAATAAAACTGATGACAAATGGGTGGTAAAGTCTGATGTAACCAAAGCATGGTGTGCTCAGGGGAGTGGAACCAGAGGATGGCAAGGCATCTTTGTGAAGTGTCGTTTGGACTTGATTCTGTATTCATTGGTTAGCCACAGCAATGCTTTTAAAAAAGCAAGGGTATGACACACACAAACATGCTTTTTTGAAAGAGAACACTGGGGAGCTCATGAATGATGGTTTAGAGAGGAAGCAGGAGGCCTCACCAATGAGAGGTGTTGAGGGCATAAGCTGAGGTCCTTGTGGTAGGAATGAAGAGGAGGAAGACGTCTGGGAGTCTTTGGAGATAGAGTGGAGATGGATTCTGTAATTGCACTAATACAGTTAAGGAAAAAAGGGGAAACAAGATGACTTTGATTTCCAGCTTGGATACCTGGAAGGAGACTAAAACTCTCATAGGAAGGAATGGAGAAGGAAAGGAGTCAATGGCTTTGATGTCAGACGTTCTTAATTAAGGCCCTTCAGAACCAGACGAAATAAATGAGAAGTCTGGTTGTGACCTGGCTAAGATCATAGCTCCAAGCTGGGTCAGCCTTAGACTCCCATCCTTCACACAACAATTTCAGCACCCTTTCCACCGCACACCCATGTTTTGGTTCGGCGTACCTCACCTATTTACATTTGAAATGTAGTTCCATAGTCCATTTTCCATTAGATCTAGAATTATTCCCTAGTAAAAATCAGGAGTGTCTTTAGCATAAAAACATACAAATAAAAAATTCTATTCTAAGACTTAAGTTTAATTAGGAAGTAGTAAGAACCAGAACTTTCCCAATTACCAAGTGCTTTAGACATGGCATATAAAGGAGTGGAATATGTGCTCGTAGAATCACACATTAGCTATTGAGCTCTAGTCTTTTTTCACATGGCAAGAAACAAGATGACTTTGATTTCCAGCTTGGATACCTGGAAGAAGACTAAAACTCTCATAGGAAGGAATGGAGAAGGAAAGGAGTCAATGGCTTTGATGTCAGACGTTCTTAATTAAGGCCCTTCAGAACCAGACGAAATAAATGAGAAGTCTGGTTGTGACCTGGCTAAGATCATAGCTCCAAGCTGGGTCAGCCTTAGACTCCCATCCTTCACACAACAATTTCAGCACCCTTTCCACCGCACACCCATGTTTTGGTTCGGCGTACCTCACCTATTTACATTTGAAATGTAGTTCCATAGTCCATTTTCCATTAGATCTAGAATTATTCCCTAGTAAAAATCAGGAGTGTCTTTAGCATAAAAACATACAAATAAAAAATTCTATTCTAAGACTTAAGTTTAATTAGGAAGTAGTAAGAACCAGAACTTTCCCAATTACCAAGTGCTTTAGACATGGCATATAAAGGAGTGGAATATGTGCTCGTAGAATCACACATTAGCTATTGAGCTCTAGTCTTTTTTCACATGGCATTTCTATACAACTCCATCTTTGGTTGCATTATGTGTATATGTCTCAGGTAATATAAATTTTTACAAGTAATCTATCAAATTTTCATTGTTCTTATATTCTTGTTTAGTACAGTGGAGCTGTATTTTTATTGCATGTAAGGTTCTTTTTTGGCATTATCAACTATGTTTCAAGCATGTCCCTAAAGTTCTGAGTCTGGTACTGTTTAAGTGAACAAAGTTTATCCAAATATGTGTTCTCCTTAAAGACAGAAGAACTCAGAACTGGAAATACAAATCTTTCCATGAACTTTTTGAAGTGCCTTTTTATTGAGCACTTTTTATTGCCAAGCTGTTTTCCTTGATGCCTGAAGGGAGAAGATGAATGATAAATGGTCCTTGTACTTAAAGAATTCACTGTGTAGTTGAGAAGCTAAACATACAGACAGAATTGCACTGTAGCATAGTAACAATGTTGATAAAATAGAAACAGAGAGCAGAGTGAAAGGTGAGCTTGATTCTCCCTAATTGGGTAGGAAAGGCTTGAGTTAGGTATTTGCCATTAGAACTGAGTGATGACATATGAATACCAGGTGAAAAAATTTATGGAAGGAAATTTGAATAGGTGAATCATCCAGTTCAATGAGATGAGATTAGTGCATTTTTGGAATTTTAAATCATTCTACATGACTCAAATACTGGTTGCTTGCAGGGAAGTAGAATGCCATAAAGCCACAGATATGTAGTAACCCGAGTATGCAGTCCCACATAGGCAGGAAGACTCTAGGTGGGCAAAGTGTGTGTGTGTGTGTGTGTGTGTGTGTGTGTGTGTGTGTGTGTGTGTGTTAAGATGAGAGAAAACATTTTCTGATCATGGTAACTATACAAGAGGAGTTTTCATTTTACTCCAAAGGCAATATCCAGCTACTGAAGAATTCTAATCAGGGAATTGATATGATATGATTTTTGTCTTAAAAATATTTCTGTGACAAACATAGAATTTGTGAGGCCAGTTAGGAACTCAAAAAAAAGATGAGAGTGATTTTGACCAAGAAGGGAGATAGAGGAGATAGAAAGAAGTAAACACATTCTTCTACTTTTAGACCCGGTGTACACATGTGGTAGAAAGTAACTCTTTAGAATTTTCCATATACTAGATAATACATGAGGTTACATCAGGACTTTGCCCTCTTTGGGTCCACATGTGGTCTTTGTGTTACAAAGTTCCACCCTCACATGTACAGCTGTTTGAATTCATGGTTTTTACTTTGGGCCTATGAACAGAGAATAAACAAAGGATATATTTAAAGCCAAGTAATGTGTTGGGGTTCAAAAGTATTGTCATTTGAGTTCCCAGAATTCACAAGAGAGGAATGAAGGGGGTGGTATGGAAAGAACTGCATAAAAGAAGGAAAAGAAACATACATGTAGGAGGAGGGGAGAACAGTAAGAAGAAATTATGAAAAAATTATAAGTATTTGAAGTGCAGAGTGAGCTACTGAAATGCTTAAGGGGGCACCATCTAGTCTGTCATTCAAAGGAACAATAAGTGTCAGAAAGGAGTGGAATGAAGTCAAGGACTTATTAGAGAATTTATGGGCTTTAAGTTTGGGGAAGCTTCAAAGTCCACTAAACATATCTCAAAAGAAAAAAGAGCAATAACTTTAAGAAATTGAAACCATACTGTTGGTATTTTTCCTAAGCTTGCTTTTTCTCAAGATTGTGTTATTAAGATTTATCTATTTTTATTGCAGGTAAATGTAGTTAAGTCAGTTTTACTGTTTGATAGATGTTCTTTGAAAGAAGATACCATAATTTACTCATGACTTTTTGTTTGAAACTGATGCCATTTGAAATGTTCAAGGTTGCAGCTAAAAGAATCAACACTAGTGACTCTTCCTAAGGCTTGCAGAGGACAAACTTGTGGAGTTTTACATTATGGAAAACTGCTATTTATGTAGGTACTGCATACATCAATTCTACAACTTAGAATTTAATTTCACTTTGGACGGTCCCTTACTGATAAAGTGACTCCATTTAAGTTATCTAAATGAATGCTGTGGCATTTTGATGACATATAAAAGTTAACCTTTTATGTTTCCAATCCTAAATGTGAAAAGAAAGTCTAGTTGCTAACAGTGTTCACTCACCATTTGTCACAGGTCTATGCTTAAACCCATCAGTTACCAACTCAGAGAACTTGCTCCCATCAAAGTGACCTAGAGGGTCATGTAGTCCAGCCAGTGTCNCAACTCAGAGAACTTGCTCCCATCAAAGTGACCTAGAGGGTCATGTAGTCCAGCCAGTGTCATCTACTTACCAACTCATGGTGAGTCACCATTAATTATGAGATACATCTTAATCAGGTATGAGATAGGTCATAAATAATTAATTACTGCCAGTAAAGAATACGTTTGAAAAAAATTATAACTCTTTCAAGTTCCGGTCAAGATGGCAGAATAGACAGTCCCCAGCGTCACTCTTTCCCACAAATCAACGAATTTACAACTATAAAAATGTAACATCAGCCAAGCTGGGGCTGCTG
>NW_007737409.1:33498-38445 GCF_000696425.1 Galeopterus variegatus | reverse complement strand
GTCTGCCCTGAGACCTGGGGCATGGAGAAGGGGACTGGATCCCCCTTCCACAACCAGGCACTCCACGCCTGCCCCTTGGGGCCTGCCCAAGGGCCCAAGGCATGGAGAAGGAGACTGAACCTCCCTCCCACAACCAGGCATACATTGCCAGCACCTGGCGTTCCACCCGGGGCCCTGGAGAAGGGAGAAGGGGACCAAACCTCCCTCCCACAGCCAGGCACACCACACCAGTGCCTCATGGCTCACCTGGGGACCTTGGAGCTGGGGACTGGACCCCCCCCTCCCACAACCAGGCACACTGCACCAGCGGCTTGGGGCCCACGCTGGGAGCCGGGACATGGAAAAAAGGGACCAGACCCCCCCTCCCACAACCAGACACACTGCACCAGTGCCTCAGGGCCTGCCCAGGGACCCCGGGTAAGGAGCTGGGGACTGGACCTCGCCACACACAACCAGGTATGCTGGGACAGCACATCAGGGCCCTACCTAGGGGCCCAAGGCATAGAGAAGGGGACTGGATCCCCCTCCCACAACCAGGCACACCGTGCCAGCACATCAGGACCCACTTGGGGACCCGGGGCATGGAACCAGGGATTGGACACTCTCCACAACCAGGCACACTGCTAGCACCACAGAGCAGGACAAAAAATTCTCCTCCATGTGGGTAGCTCACATGGCTGCTGCAAAAGCGGCTAGACACCGCAACCACCACACAGATGGTCCACCAGCCACTGGAGTGAGTTGACACAAGGAGAGTCACCAGCAGAGATAAAGAAGGAGGATCTCTCTCTCCACAGAGCCCGTTTCACAGTGACGGAAGAGACATCTGCTCTATGATAGTATTGGGGGTCCTGATCACACCTCTCAGCATTGGATGATCTTTTGGGCAGCAAATCAACAGAGTAACCATTATTCTTTCAGAGGGAGAGAAGAAATCTAGGGTGATTAGAGGGGGGAAGGAATGGGGGATGGGGAGAGATTGGACAAGGGGCATAAAGAATAATTACGATTTGTAACATATATGCTAGTAATATTGATTTTATCAACATATCTCAATGTTGAACCCCCAAAATATGTATAATCAATTTTGATTCAATAAAAATTTTTTAAAAAATTGTAACTCTTTCTAGGCTGTCCCTATAGAAACATTCCCACTCACAGTCTGAAGCATTGCTTCCATGCTTCTTGAGATTGANGGCTGCTGGAGCTCAGGTGAAGAGGAGGAGAGACCTATGGAAATCATGAAGGTGGGAGAAAGAAAAAACTGCTCTTAGCATTTCAGGCTGCAGCCACTTTAATGCTGGAGCCCTTTAGATGGAGTTACTTGGAGGTGGAAGGGGAGAAGAGGACTTTGGTGGCCCCCAGGACAGCAAGACCACTAATAGGGTTCCTGTGGATCCATGCAGGAGCGAGGAGCCAGAACAGCTGAAAAGGGGGAGCTATACAGAGGCCGGTGAGTCATTGCAAGAGACTGGCACAGGGCCTGTCCCATGGGAAGTGTTTGGAGCATAGGCGGTGGGGGAGACGGGCCCACTGAGAGAAGACTGGTACACAGCAAGGACAGCCGATTCACCCCCCAATCAGTGCAGGACCACTCAGAGGAGACTGGTCGGGAATGCAGAATTGCATGGGGTGCAGTTCGATGAAAAAACTCAGGCCCAGATCAGTTTCTACACAACTGAGGTACACTGGGTCTCTAGAGAGCTGGAAGTACCTAAAAGGTCAACCATTAAACCCCGAGCTTCACAAAAAGTCTTCCCTAGAGAAACAGCAGCAAAGCAGCAATTTACCTCAACCACAGAGCTCAAGTACTGGTTCCCACAGGAAGTTCCCCTGTGTTAGAAGCAAGCAGAGGACAAAAACTTAGTTCCGGCCCAGGTACACTACAAATACCTTGGTGCCCACCAGGGGACATGAGGCATGGAGCAAGGGGCAGGACCCCCACCCACAGCCACTTACACTGCCAGCACCTCAGGGCCCCACCCAGGAACCCGAGGATTGGAGCTGGGGACCAGACTCCACTCCCACATACAGGAACACCACCAATGCCTAGGGGCCCACCCAGGGACCTGGTGCTAGCAGCCAGGGACCAGACCTGCCTCCCACAACCAGGCACACTGTGCCAGTGCCTTGGGGTCTGCCCTGAGACCTGGGGCATGGAGAAGGGGACTGGATCCCCCTTCCACAACCAGGCACATCACGCCTGCCCCTTGGGGCCCGCCCAAGGGCCCAAGGCATGGAGAAGGAGACTGAACCTCCCTCCCACAACCAGGCATACATCACCAGCACCTGGGGTCCCACCCGGGGCCCTGGAGAAGGGAGAAGGGGACCAAACCTCCCTCCCACAGCCAGGCACACCACACCAGTGCCTCAGGGCCCACCTGGGGACCTTGGAGCCGGGGACTGGACACCCCCTCCCACAACCAGGCACACTGCACCAGCGGCTTGGGGCCCATGCTGGGAGCCAGGACATGGAGAAGGAGACCAGACCCCCCCTCCCACAACCAGACACACTGCACCAGTGCCTCAGGGCCTGCCCAGGGACCCAGGGTAAGGAGCTGGGGACTGGACCTCGCCACACACAACCAGGTATGCTGGGACAGCACATCAGGGCCCTGCCTAGGGGCCCAAGGCATAGAGAAGGGGACTGGATCCCCCTCCCACAACCAGGCACACCGTGCCAGCACATCAGGACCCACTTGGGGATCTGGGGCATGGAACCGGGGATTGGACACTCTCCACAACCAGGCACACTGCTAGCACCACAGAGCAGGACAAAAACGTCTCCTTCATGTGGGTGGCTCACATGGCTGCTGCAAAAGCAGCTAGACGCCGCAACCACCACACAGATGGTCCACCAGCCACTGGAGTGAGTTGACACAAGGAGAGTCACCAGCAGAGATAAAGAAGGAGGATCTCTCTCTCCACAGAGCCCATTTCACAGTGACGGAAGAGACATCTGCTCTATGATAGTATTGGGGGACCTGATCACGCCTCTCAGCATTGGATGATCTTTTGGGCAACAAATCAACAGAGTAACCATTATTCTTTCAGAGGGAGAGAAGAAATCTAGGGTGATTAGACGGGGGAAGGAATGGGGGATAGGGAGAGATTGGACAAGGGGCATAAAGAATAATTATGATTTGTAACATATATGCTAGTAATATTGATTTTATCAACATCTCATTGTTGAACCCCCAAAATATGTATAATCAATTTTGATTCAATAAAAATTTTTTTAAAAATTGTAACTCTTTCTAGGCTATCCCTATAGAAACATTCCCACTCACAGTCTGAAGCATTGCTTCCATGCTTCTTGAGATTGAGAGGTAAGTGCTCAGTTTCCTGTGTGGTGGTAATTGCAGTGGTGCTGGTGTGTGGTGAGGCTAGCAGAGTAGCAGCAGTGATTGTAGGAAATGCTTCTCTCCACCTAATGGAGAACTGCGGGAAAAACATGTAAAACAAAGAGTTTATTTGGGTCAAGGTTGAGGACTGCAGCCCAGAAGACCTAAATTCAAGTTGTCCTGAATATGTGCTCCTCTAGGCAGTGATGGCAAACATAAATTTTTTAATTGGTTATGAATATTCATGAGATACAAAGAGGGAGAAAGGGAGATGTTAGTAGGCAGTTCCAAAGTTGCTTGCCAAGAATTTACATTGTTTAACTAAAATAACACAAGCTACTGATTAGGTATAAATTGCTCTTTGCATCATAAATTCCAGGAACAAAGAAAAGGTGAGGGTCATATTGTACAACTTGTGATAACATTTGTGTAGTTTGTACCCACGGGTGGCTCTAACTAGTCTGGAAACTTGCCAGAAACATGCCTTTTAGCAGTTATCCCAGACATGGTGAGGGAGATGTGACTGAAGTTCCACACTCATATCTCTCTGGGCCTTATAAGTTGAGCAGACTTCATGTGGCTTTTATTGTTCCAGGTCACTCTTCTTTCTCACTTCTGTTCCTCTATGTGTGAAGCTCTGCTCTGTGTGCTTTACCTACGTAAAATAATTTGAGCTTGACAACCCTATGAATTATGCACTATTATCATGCCCATGTTATACAGATGAAGAAACTGAGGCACAGAGAGGATTCGTACTTGGTTGAAGACACACAGCTAGTAAGTGAAAGAGCCAGGGTGCAAACCCAGTCTCCAGGCTTCGTGCTCTTGGACCCTGGGGTATGTTGCTTTTCCGTTTGCTGCTGCTGCTTCTGGCAATAGCAATGACAACAACAATAATAATGATGTTTAAAATTTACATAGCCCTACCTATGTTGCAGGCACCATTCTACATACTTTACATATGAGTAAATTGACTTATTCCTCTCTGCAATGCTAGGAGGCAGGTTCTGTTGTTATTTGTGTATTACAGATGAAGAACCCAAGGCACAGAAAGACTGTACCTTTTGGAAAGTCACAGCCAATATTTGTTGTCTGTCTCTTACCTTTACACTGGATCTGTGCATGTCGGTGCATTGTGTTTGAAAACATAATCAGTTGTGTATGGGGTGGGGTTGACAGTTGAGAGTTGTCTTATAGGAATCAACATGTAAACAACAAAACAAAAATTGTTAATACATTGTTCTTTCCTTCATTTCGACTTAAAACAATGTTCCCTTTGGAAATCTCTTGTGTTGAAGAGTACACTTGGGAAACACCAGTTGAAGAGCAGACTTATGAAGCCCTTCAGTTCTGTTTAGCTCTGTTTTGACATATAAATTAGTGAACTCAGAGCAAATGTGAGTTAAGACAGTGCTAAGTCTGCTGTGTTCTAGCTAAGGTGGTGTGTGGGGAGTGTGTGGTATCTCTGTCCTCTTCTGCTGTGTTCATGTGATGAGGAACTATTTCAAGATTAGTCTATAGACATTCAATTATTAGGGGTCAGATTTTTCTGAAACCCACCTTCCAGATACAATGGTCCATGTCAGTAAAATGCTTCTCTTAG
>NW_007737409.1:4348-32533 GCF_000696425.1 Galeopterus variegatus | reverse complement strand
TGGCATAGTACTATTCCATGGCGTATATATACCACAGTTTCCTTATCCAATCATCCATTGATGGACATTTAGGGTTGGGTTGGTTCCATTTTTTCAGCAGAATTTTGTAGTTCTCATTGTAGAGATCTTTCACCTCTTTGGTTAAATGTATTCCTAGGTGTTTTATACTTGCAGTAGCTGTTGTAAATGGGCTTGTTTCTTGATTTCTTTTTCTGTTTGTTGCTGTATAAGAGTGCTACTGATTTTTGTATATTTATTTTGTGTCTTCCAACTTTACTGAATTCACTTAGCAGCTCTAGGAGTTTTTGGTAGAGGTTATCAGTTTTTCTATAAATAGGACCATGTCATCTGTGAACAGTGACAATTTGCCTTCGTATTTCTTTTCATTTGGATTCCCTTTATTTCTTTCTCTGGTCTGATTGTCCTGGGTAATGCACAATTTGGCTTTAGATGAAAGAATTTTCTGATCTAGTCACCCTTGTGTCTTCTCCTTTGTATCTTTTATGTGGCTTCCTTCATACTTGCCAAGGCAGTTTTGTAGATGCCAATGAAACCTTCTGGAAGCTCACAGAATAGCAGTGACTCTAAACTGTGGTTAACATTGATTGAACTTGGAGACTAGTATAAATTACTGCAGGAATGTTCCAATTCACTAGAAACAATGCCCAGACTCCTCATGAGCATGGTTCAGTTCAGGAAGTGTGTGCGCTGCTCTTGGTTGCACCTGACAGTGATAAGGTGACATTTGCTCTGCCCATAGTGCCCCAGTCTGTAGTTGGCACTGATGTACTGGAGCCCATTTTACAGTGGTTGTAGCTGAGAGATCTTTGTTGTTCTTATGCTTGACTGGATTTTTCTTTGTATTTGGAAACCTAATGCATGCTTTCCAATATTTGCCCTTTAACAAAATATAAACTCGTTTTGGCTCAAAAAGGTCTTTAAAACAAAAGTTCATATGATTGGAATTTCTAAGTGATGCCAGCAGTCTGCTGACAAATGGTTTTTTGTATTTGGATTTGACTATAATGCAAGTTTTCCAGGAATTCTATCCTGGATTTGACTATAATGCAAGTTTTCCAGGAACTCTATCCTTGTTCTGTTTTTAATAGTGTTTCTAAATGATCTTTCAAGTTTGTAAGTTTGTAGTGTTTGATTTTCTTTTAAATTTACATAGTCACATACAAATTTTGAAGATGATAAGTAATAGCCAGGATGATGTGTTGCCCAGCATGATGTATGACAGTTAAGAGAGGAATGGGAACCAGTCTTCTAGAGAAATTTCCTTATTAGCTTACTGCATCAGACATATTCATAGGTAGTATTGAATATGTAAGAATTATATATGAGAATTAGACATATGTAAGAACTTGATATTCTATTTTTAGTTTGTCCAACAGGACCTTCCTTTTTTAATATAAATAAAGCAACAACTATTCACAAATAATTGTACAGATTTTATATCACAATTGAGAGTTTGGAAGTTTGGGTTTGTGTTTTGGTACACTTGGCAGATTTACGTGGTGCTGTAAGTCAGCTACCACTGGAAACCTAATATCTAGATTAAGAAAATTCATGATCATGGACACAGTTAAAAGCACCTTCTTCCACACAAGGTTTTAGTGCTTCCTCTGTATCTCAGACACTGGACACACAGAGGTTAATAGGACAGCCCTTGGCTTCAAGGAATGCAAATTGTAATCAGAGAGAGATACACAAATAAATGAAATGAGATAATATCATTAACAGCTGTAACTTTTGGAGAACTTGCTAGTAGCCAGCTCAGTGCTTAGCACTTCAAGTTCAATTTCTAGCTGAGGCTCAGATAATTTAAGGAACTAGCACAAAATTACATAGCTAGTTGTAGAACTAGACTTGAATCCAGATCTATTTTATCCAAAGCTTTGCTTTTATCCTGTATCATTCACATGTGTTCTATTGCAAAGGGAGATGTAAAGTTCAGAGGGAGATTGAACTTCTTGGCTAGGGGTGGCAGGTAGACCAGAAGCTGGGTGTGGATATATAAGTAGAAGTTCAACACCGGGTTGCAGGGGATAAGAGTGTGTCAGGTGGGTGAGTTGTATGAGTAAGGCTTGGAGAAATTTGAATAAGTATGATATTTTTCAGATTAAGAAGATCACTGTGACAGGAGTTTACAATTAACTTACCTTTTCATTCCACAAATCAGTCTTGAATGCATACTGCCTAGCAGGGACTGTTCTTATACTGGCAATACAGTAGAACAAGTAAATGGAGATTGGTAGGAGATGAGGGTAAAGAAGAAAGCTGTCCTCAAAGAAAGCAGACCTTGTTCTGTGATGCACTAAACACCTGAATTCTCAGTTGGACTTAGGAACCTTTTTTTACTTGCTTTTAATTGCATGGGTATTTATGTGAATACATCTGGAGTGTTGTAAAACAACCCCAGACATATCATTCCACAGGTGGTACACCGTAGAGAGATTTCTGCTCAGTATACAGTTGAGATTTGTAATGATTAGAGAAGCTTAGTAAGCAAAAAGCTGCCTGATGATATGAATGGACATCACTGGAAACACCCGGATCCTGGACAGATGTCTTTCATGGCCTTCTGGAGGAGGACTGGAGATGAGAGGAGGCTATAAGTGAATGACCTTACCATCTTTCTAGATCTGAAATTCTACTCATTCCCACTGTACACAGGAAATTCTAGTATAAGTTAAGGGGGAGAACACATAGAAGAAATAGAGAAAACAGATTTTTCTTGCATTTATGTTAAGAATATAGTTCATGTGAATGAGACATTTTAAAAATAAGTGAAAATTAATTTAAAATATAAAATATAAAAAAAATCTGAGGGCCAATTATTATTGCATGCATTTTCTTCTTACCTGCTGGATGTTGTTTAAAAGTTACTTAGTAAAACTGAAGACCCAGAGAAATCTTGGCAACCTTCAGAAGACTTTGTCACAGCCTATGATCTAACTCTATGACCTAATAACTCTGCTTTTCTAACTAACAAAATCTTCCTTTAAGGCACCAGACCCATTACATGATTCTGCCAGTCCCTAGTGTCAGGGTGTTCATACAGCATCCTAGATCTCTAGACATTGTATAGCATCATGAGAAAAAAACACTTAATACTTCCATTTTCTAACTTAAAAAATGAGAAATGAAGCAATAATTTAAGTCAAAATATTGATCTCCCTTGCCTCAGGCTTTTAAGTTTTGAAAATCAGAGGTAAGAGACTGGATATTTTCCCATGCTGGCCTACACTATCAGACTTGGGTCAATTAGTATTTCACTTTTCTCACTGGGATTGAAACATGGTTTTTAAAGACTGTGGTGTAGTAGAGACAAGCTCCCTGAGGACAGAGGTTGTTGGCCAGTTCTATTCACACAGTAGCCAGAGTGCCTGGAGCAGTGATTTCAACCATTGGGGGGTCAATCAATATATGTGCCCTGCATGAGTGAGTGATTGGCAATTAGAAACTGCTCAAAGACCTCTGGAAGCATCTCTTAACTGGTTTTACCAGAAATGATTCACTAAAGTGATAGGAAGGGCTGGTAAACAACGTCAATCCCTTAAAGTGATTATAACATGTATCACTTAAGTGATACTCCTATTCAGGATCCTAATGTATACATTTTTAGAAAACTCTGGAAGTTATGACATAATTATATCCTTATTATACACCTGGACACATTAAAAATGCAGAGTTTCTGGTTACCTGGGCTGTCATAAGTGGCACAGCCCATAAGAAGCTAAATTCAGGTGTCTCCTCAGCTGACCCGTTCCTTTCAGCAACTAGTTTCTGAATAGTCCCAGTGGTGAAGTGCTCTCCACCTCACCAGGCAGGTCACTTTCAAGGAGGAGCTCCCTGAGCATTTGCCATCCCCATCACATTGAGCTGACATCTCTCTCTGACTTCTCCTTCAGGTTCCTCCTTCCATGGAATAGACAGAGGAAGTATACACCCACTCATTCATGGGATCACACTTAAGCTCTTGGAAAGCAGCCACTGTATTTCATAGACTTCTTAGATTTTCTTATACTTCTCTAGGTTGAACTCCATCTGGATTATAAAAACAATAGCAGCAATAACTAGTATTTTTTTGTGCACCTACTTATCTATCACAAGTTCAGTATCAGGCATTTTATATACATTTTGATTAATCATCACACCAATGTTAGAGATTTTTTTTATAAATTCATTGTCAGATGTTGCAACCAGGATCTAAAGAGGTTAGGTAATTAACCCCAAATAACAGGCACGTTCAGTGGATGAGTGAGCTGGATTTAAACCCCATCTGCTGGATTCCAAAATCTAGGTAGAATGTATTTCCATGTTAGTAGCCATTTATCCAGCCTCTAGCCCATTGAACAATTATTTGTTGCCTGTGTCGGGCACTCGACACGCAAGTGGAAATGAGCTAGATTTCCTCTCAAGTAGCTTAGTGTAGTGGAGCAGAGTAGCCACAGTTACAAATAACTTTCATATGGTGTGGTAGTTGATATCGAAACCCACCTCCTCAGCTTATGAACTCGTTAATGTGGGCAGTCTCTTTGTACTTAATTTTTCTTTAATGTAAAACAAGCATATTAATAACCTATTTTGAAGGGTTTTATGAGAATTGAATGGGGCAACACTCACAAACAGTCCTTGTGCATAGGAAGTACTCATTAAATAACAGCTTTAACTGTCTGCACAAGGTACAATGGGATCACAAAGGAGGGCCTCCTAGTTCTGCCTGGAGACAGGTGGCAGGGCTGGAGGAAAGCAGGGGATGTAGGGGGGTCAGGGGATGCTTTTCTGGGGCAGTTACATCTGACCTAAGACCTAAACTTATAGTAGGAGTTGGTGATTTAAGGGTTGAGGGAAAGGAGAGAAGCATTTCTTTTTTATTTATTTATTTTTATTTTTTTTTTTTAATTTTTATTTTGTCAATATACAATGTAGTTAGTTATTGTGTCCCATCACCAAAACCTCCCTCCCTCCTCCCTCTCTCCCCTCCAACCCAGATGTGTCCCCTCCATTTTCTCGTTGTAAGAGCTTCAAAAAAAAAAAAAAAAGTTGAGGTTGTTAAATCTTCCTTTCCCACCCCCCGGTTTTTTTTTGTTGTTGTTCACCATTTACTAAAATCAACTCAAAATGGATTAAGGATTTAAATATACACCCTGAAACAATAAAACTTATTAAAGAAAATATAGGAGAAACCCTTCAGCAAATAGGGCTGGGCACAGACTTCATGAATATGACCCCAAAAGCATGGGCAACCAAAGGAAAAATAAACAAATGGGACTATATCAAACTGAAAAGTTTCTGCACAGCAAAAGAAACAATTAACAGAGCTAAAAGACAGCCAACAGAGTGGGAGAAAATATTTGCAAAATACATGTCTGACAAAGGACTAATATCCAGAATATATAAAGAACTCAAACAACTTTACAAGAAAAAAACAAGCAACCCAATTAAAAAATGGGCAAAAGAGCTAAGTAAGCATTTCTCTAAAGAAGATATGCAAATGGCCAACAGTCATATGAAAAAATGCTCAACATCACTCAGCATCCGGGAAATGCAAATCAAAACCACACTGAGATACCATCTCACCCCAGTTAGGATGGCCAAAATCCAAAAGATGCTGAAAGATAAATGCTGGTGTGGTTGCGGAGAAAAAGGAACTCTCTTACATTGTTGGTGGGAATGCATAATGGTGCAACCCCTATGGAAAATGGTTTGGAGGTTCCTCAAACAGTTGCAGATAGATCTACCATATGACCCAGCTATCCCACTGCTGGGAATATATCCAAAGGAATGGAAATCATCAAGTCGAAGGTATACTTGTTTCCCAATGTTCATTGCAGCACTCTTCACAATAGCCAAGAGCTGGAATCAGCCCAAATGTCCATCATCGGATGAGTGGATACGGAAAATGTGGTATATCTACACAATGGAATACTACTCAGCTATAAAAACGAATGAAATACTCCCATTTGCAACAACATGGGTGGACCTTGAAAGAATAATATTAAGTGAAACGAGTCAGGCAGTGAAAAAGAAATACCACATGTTTTCACTTATTGGAGAGAAGCATTTCAAACAGAGACAACTTGACCAAGGATATGGAGATGAGAATTTGCATTCAGTCTGCAGAAAATGTCAGAGCAGTGGTAGATAGTGTGATAGTTTGGCAAGGCCTACTTTGTAGGAGTGCTATACTTTATATTATAGGCTTTGAAATTGTTTCTCTATTCAGGGTGCAGCTGTGAGGGCAGAGGTCATTGAACAGTTTTAGGTAACTAGTCAGGTCCTTCTGGGTGGCTTTTAAAGCTATGAGGAGCAGCATGGATTTGTGGTATATTGGAGATAAGATCAAGTAAAAAGTTTTTATAGTAGCCCAGGTAGGAACAGTGGGATACTTATACCATGATAGACCAGTAATGGACAGGATAGGCCAACCTTTAGGAGGCAAAAAGAACAGCATGTTGGAATAAAGAGACAGAGTGGGGAATGGCTCTCCTGTTTGGGCTTGAGAAATTTAGGTTAGTGGTATTACCACCAAAGGAGGGAGAACAGGGTTGTAGCAAGTTTAGAGAAGGGTGTGATGAGTTCTGTATTGAAAATACTGAGCATTTGGTGTCAGTGGCAGTTCAATATGTAAGTCTGGAGGTATGAGATACCTGGGCTAAGTGTATAGATCAGACAGTCACCAGCATCTGGAATGCACAAGACTGCCCAGGCAACAGGTGGGGAGTGCGGGGCAGATGGGCAGAGAGAATCCTAGATGTGCCTGGACTGGACTTAGATTTCATTGTGCCCATTTGTCTTATGCATTTGCAGGATGTGTGCTGACAGTACAGCCCTCATGTGTTCCCCTGCTTAGACAAGCTAATGACCGGGGAGGGGGTAAGGAGGAAAGTACAGCTTTATAAGAGAAAGAAAATATGTTGGAGTGCAATTACAAAGCTGCCTTGGAGAATTGGTAACCTGACCTTAACAATTGCAGTGAGAGAATGTTTTTCGGCATCAGACCTATATCTGTCCAAAGTTTCGTCTTTGAAATATACACTTTTCAACTTTGAATGACTTCCTTTCTGACTTAGGTCTCCTGCTATCACCACAATGGCAGACATTTCTTTGGAAATTTTCTTAGAGACACTTAATTATTCCAAGTTGGCTCACTAGACATTTATGATGCCAGAGACATAGAAAGAGTACAAACTTTGGAGTCAGATCTTGATTTCAATTATGAATCTGCTACTTATTTGTGAACTTTTGAGTCAGTTAGTGCTTATTTGTGCCTCAATTTTCTCAAGTGTAAAAGGGGCTAATAATATCTACTTTACTGACTTGTTCTAAGGATTAAGTTAAATAACAGCTAAAAAGCATCTGGCATGTAATAAATGCTCCATAATTATTGGTGGTTATGTTAACATTACCACCACTGTTATTTGCCATTTTTCAGAAATTTGGATTTTTATTAGGAGTAAACTTGTATTAGAAGTCAGTTAATAATAATGATGATGATGATAGAAATAGTTACATATTGTTTTACTATGGGCCAGGCACTATTCTACCATTGTCTTATGCATTTACATCTGTTAATGGATTTGATCCTCTTAACTGATCTGTGAGGTTGGCTCTAGTATGATGCCCATTTTACAGATGAAGAGACTGAGGTTTACAGGTTAAGTAACTTGCCTAAATGATCAGTTTGGAAGTGATCATATTGGGACGTGAGATTCTAAAGAATTTATTTTTACAGTCTTCTAAAAGGAAGTCTGGATCACAGGACTCTTGTGTCAGTATTTGGATGTTTCTAAAATATGTGTTTCCAACATATGTCAATTAGTGTGGTTAATAGGATTTTCTAACATTAGCCATATGTTTTTAAATTTGTGTTAATGGTCCATTAACAGTGTGACGCTCTAAACCAAGTCTGTCATTTCAGCCTGTGAGGTTGAACTGGGGAAATGTACCAGATCTCCTCAAAAGAGCACATGCATCTTTTCACAGAAAACATGGAGCAATTTATTATTCAAGGTAAATTCCTAAGAGATGTGCTGTTTCCCTCCCTTTTCAGAGGAAAGGTGGAAGGCATTTTTTTACAAATACTCACTGATTTAAAAGGGATTATTTTGATGTTACACAGAGTTGTGAGAGGCTAGCAATTTGCTAAAGAAGCTGTTTGGTGGATAATACTCATTATTATTGTTGCTTTTTTTTTACATGCCAGTAAATATAGTAGATATTAGTTAAAATAGCTCAGACTTACAGAGACATTAAAAATTCCATGCTTTTTATTATAGAAAATTAGCTACTTCATTTCAGTGTGATATTTATTTGGTTTGTCAAAACATTGTGCCCAAAGAACAAAGTATATTGGTATTTTTTCAGATCTTCAGAACGTTATTGCTGTTTTTATAGGATACATTAATACCTCTGGATATTTGACACCTTTCTTCCAGTGAGTTTAAAAATATAAATATTATCTCATTGACTCTTGCTACATTCCTATGAGATAAGCATAGATGGAAGATTTTACAAGACACCTAAGAAAGAAATTTCTTCTGTAAGAGGGAAACCATCTATTGAAAGTCTTGCTGTTTGAAATCATTGAAACTTACTATTAACTCAAAGCATTTACTACTCAAAATATTTCATCTTTTGAATGTTTGCATATCTTCTCAACATCAGGTTTGTATCTTGCCACACTCTGGGAAAGTTCTCGCTATTTCAGTAATTCTTCTAGAGGCTGACATGGCATGAGACTGAGGCCAAGGAGTATTCTGAAGGTCAGCTCCATTCTCCATTTATTAGGCTGTGTTGTTCAAGTGTCAGTAGTGATGATTTATGATAAATGAGTCACACTACAATTTGATTAAATGTTAAGAATAGCCTGTTTTTTAGATGGGACAAATACTAACCATTTAAAGTAACCATTGGGATTGAAACAGAACTCTGGTCAGTTGATAAAGTGATTGTCATTTTCAAATTCTGACATCCTCAATGACTCAAAAGGGAATGTATTTATTGATTTCTAGAGTCCTTTGACTGAAGTCATTAGTCCTGTAGTTACATACTAGAGAACCCTGTAAGCTGACTGCACTCTTAGTGGTAAATAAAACTGAGTCATGCTTTTTCCATCCAGGGATACTTAAGTTTGAGAATATATAACTTTAAAAAATTATATAGGTAAAAGCATGGAATATTTATTTTTGGCATATAGGAAGAAAGGAATCCTTAATCCTAGGACATATTCAAAAAAGAAGTCAAGCTATTTGCTGGATTTCACACCTAATAGTGAACAAGCATCACTCACATTGTTGCTCACATTGTATGTGATTTATTATATAATATTCTGAATCTGTATTTTGTAGACCAGGTATTGAGATTGTTTCATTGTCATTGTTGTGGTTGTTTTGTTTGGCTGTTTTTTAATGACTGGATCTTAGTCATTTTTCAATAGTGGAATTATATTTTAAGACCCATTTGGAATTTAGAAACCACACTTCCAAATTACAGATAATCAGCCATATGTGGTATGTTTATCATTTATGATGGTTCAAAGGGTGGGTAGAGGCCTTTGAGATTTGTCTGCTAGTTCACTCATAGAGAAGACAGGATTGCCCAGTAATGCTAAATGGATAAGTATCTCTTCAGATTTTAGTGATATTCCAGGAAGATCTTCTAACCTCCTTATTATGAAATTCAGATATTAGCAATTGTTATACTTCATGATGTTAAATGAAAACATCAGTGATGTAAGAACAATAACCTGTGTGTTCTTATAAGTATGAAATGCTTCACTTTTGGTCATTAGATTAAGTAAGATGAGTTTTCTGGCTCTTTTTCTACCACTTTCAATTGCCTTTTTATTTCTTTTCTGGTCCTATTCAAGTGTTCTATGATTATTTGTTCATTAAAATATTTTTTTAAATGTTTTCTATATGTTCAGGCATTCTTTTGAGTATGAGTTATGGCAGTGAATAAGAAAATGTATGTGTCTTAATGGCTTTTACATTCTGCATTATCTAAAAGACAGACGATAACAGCATAAACAACAGAAAATCCTTTGCAGCACATACTTACGTATATAAAATGTGTTTAGATCAAATGTGTCAAATATGTTAAGGAATAAAAGTTCACCCTTAAAAATAGTTGTTCTCAAACTTATATTCAATGATATGTAGTGAAAACAAAGGATTTCAAAAAATGTTTCTCTTAAGATAAATTGTTAAGAATACAGCCAGTTTTTTTGCCGCATATTCCTTCTAGTTGTCAGGGCAAAATTCTAAAGCTGAATTTATAAACTAAAGAAAAGACCACATTAATACAAATAATATATGCTAAATCTTTGCTTATAATTAGGCTATTATCAATAATAAAATAGTATTCTTATATTAACCTCTGTGCTCGGATTAATTTACACAGACATATTCATGTTTTTATATACCCAGTCGAATGTGTCTCATTCTCCAAAAATAAAATCTCTTGAACTTAGGGGAAAGAGAGGGGCATTAGGGAGAAATTGGGTAAGGGACACAAAAAGTAATTATGATTCATAATAATGAATATGCTAATAATAATGATTTGATCATCACATATTGTACATAAATAGTGAGAGTCAACACTGTACTCCCAAAATATGTATAAACAATTGTGCTTCAATTAAAATAAATAAATAAAAATAAAAGCTCTCACCCTGTTTGTATAAAAAAAGGTCAAATAAAATCAAATCTCTTGAACATTTCAGGAGACTATGCCCAGTCTTGGCCATACCTTTTTATTGCATTAGTTCTCACAGTATAATAGAAATAACTGTTATCCTTGTAAATCACCTACTGTGTGATCTGTGGGCCACATGCTAACAATCTTTGTGGATTTCATCTAGCCCTGCAATCCACTGATCTGTCCAATTTTCCCTTCCCTGTCTTCATAGTTCTACTTAAGCCAAAATTTCATGGTCTCCATTCAAACACTTCCTCCTTGGGAATGTCCCTCACCCTTGGTCTAAAAGGCATATATAGAAAATTAAAGCCTTATGTTTTTATAACACTTAGCACTATCCACAGTTGTGTTATTTATTTGTCCCTCAGCAGTGTAAGCTCTATTAGGAGAGCAGCTTTGCTTTGCTCCATGCTGTGTCTCTGTACCTGGAACAATGTGCAGCTTGTGGTCCACACTGTCTCACTCACCAGGCACGTGCCCAGCATCCCTCCTTAAGCTCATTGCTTTGCTTTTTCCTTATTTGCTCCAGAGCATTGAGTAGCTGAAAATCTTTTCTGGCCATGAGTGGGGAGGGAAGAGGAGGAGGTCCTTACAAGGACACTGACTGGTGTCACTTTAAATTCATGACCATGAACCTATTGTTGTAACTCATTTCTTCTCAGCAATGTTATAAGATTTTCCCATGCAAATTTAGCTTTCTCAGTTTCTGAGATTTGTTCACATCTTCTCTCAAACCTCCATAAACATCCTGTGCCACTTACCCGTGACTCATGATAACCTCACTTCACACTTCAGTGAGAAAACAGATACTAGTATACAGCAGCTCCTATACCTAGCCACCACCTCACCTTCAAACAAACAGCATCTGAACCATATTTTTTACATATCTCCCACTACAAGAGAAGGAAATCCCTGCTTCCATTAAGGGGCAGGTCTTTCCATGCATGCTGTGGACATGATACTTTGTCCCCAAATCCACTCTGGTCACTTTTATATAGAAGCGGGTTTTCCCCTGTCAAGTAGCGATAGATTAGATTGATTTTTCTTCGACTGAATAAATTAATATTCTGGGAATTTCTCCATAGTTTTATTACTTAGGTAGGGCTTTGATTTTCTTAGAAATAATAAAGGATTTATGCAACCTCTTTAGGGATTTACATTTCTTCAGTTTTCTTTGATGTTCCATGGTGGAATTTAAATATACATGTCCTAAGCATAGAGTTAGAAAATATAATATCTTTATCATTGTTAATATTTACAACCTGTTGCTTTTATCTTAATTATTAATTGATATGAACCATATACTTTGTTTTAAATGTGTAGGATAATATTGTGAGACAGACTTTTTTTTCTGAATCCTAGACACATCAAAGAATTTTCAGATTTTGGAAGTTACATTGGTCTAGGCCCTTGGTGTAATTGATGTTCTGTACTTGATGTTCCCATTGATATTAAAGGTAGTATATGTTACATTCGTTAAAACTAACTTTTGAACATGATATTTTAATGAAGATGAGAATGGATAGACTTTCTAACCTTTTGGGGTATTTGTTTTATGCAGAATTCATCTTCCTAACCCATATACCTTCTTGATCCCCTTGCAAAATATCCAACCCTTAACCCTTAAATATAAAACAGTGCTAAATTAGGGACTCAACTCATTATTAATTTAATTCTAGAAGTACTAATTAAATAGCTTTAAAATACCTATCACTCTATCAGGGGCTATGGAAGGCACAACACAACCCTGCTTCTAAATTGCTCTTTATACAGTTGGCAAAGCATGACATACCTGTATCCTAGAATGAGAAAAAATTTCAAATCAAAACAAGTGCTTTAGGTATCCAGAGTTAAAAATTTGGTCAACGGGATGAATGCTAATGACATACTACTAAGAAAAAAAATATATAAATCATTTGTAGTAAGAATAAAATATTTATAGTATAATTTCAGACAGAGAATGCATGTATATATGATATGCAGATGTATACTAGAGTACTTCAAAAAGTTGATGGAGGGGTCAGGGAAGAGCACAACTGGGAGATGCTTGCCCAGAGCAGGGCTGTTGACTGGGGCAGGAGGGCACCCAGAAGCCCCCAGCTCCCTCTTCCCAGTTTCAGGTGGCAGCACGCTATCTGCTCACATTGGGGACAGTGGCGGGACCACAAGGTCTTCACTGGAAGAGGTCCCAGCAAAGTTCATCTCCCTACATTTGGGGGTCCCTTGCTGGACGGCTGCTGAGGGTCCCTCATCACGTGCCCCACCCCAGGGGCATGTACCCCCAAGGAGGCTTTGCTTGCCGGCCTGCATGCTTGTCTGTGGGTTTGAGGCCTGTGATGACCTAGGACCCAGCCGTCCCAGCAGGCCTCCTGAGGGCCTCCTTGGACATGCTGACCCTGCACGGGCCTCCCCAGCCTTGAAGCCAGGCAGCCCCCCAACTCAGGTCCAAGCTGCACACCCTGTGCCTGCTTGCAGCCTGAACTGACAATCATTTCTGTTGAAGGAAAGGTTTTCTTTTGGGAGGGGTTCGTTGCCTTTTGTTTGTTTTTGTTTTTTTCTTTTTAAACATTTGGAGAAGGGAAGTCAGGACAAAAGGAAGAACCTCTCACCTGGGGATTAAGGGGTTGCCAGTGGAACTTCTGGGCAGTGCTGGGGCCAGGCTGAATTTGGTGGAGCTGCAGCAGCTGGGCATGCTCACAGAGGGTGAGCTGATGTCGGTGGGGCTGGACAATGCTCATCACCACATTGGGTTCACCTGCCAACCCCTGTGGCAAGCAGGCCAAGCTCCTCGGCAAGTACCTGTTGGGGGTAGGGTCATAGGCAAGGAGAAGGAGGTGCTGGACTCAGAGATGCTATGCAAGAGAGCAGTCAAGATCCTCAAGAAGAAGTTGTGATGAATCCCCATCACAGAGGCCAGTGTGAAGAAATGAATAGCAGGTGCTGGAGACTGGTCTTTGAGAAGAGCTGGTGCTGCACCTGAGAGGAACTGGCTCTGCACCCATACGTGGAGCACATGAGAGAAGCTGGCTCTGCACCCACACCTGAGACACCTGAAAATTCAACTACTGAGGATGTTCAGAAAAGGGAATTTATAAACTAAAGAAAAGACCACATTAATACAAATAATATATGCTAAATCTTTGCTTATAATTAGGCTATTATTTTTTTTCCTTTGTTGTGTAGAAGCTTTTTCAAACAAATTTTAAGAAAATCAATATAGATCACACTCTTTAGTTACATTAGAAATCAGTAACAAGAGGTTAATTAGAAAACTGCAATACATTTGGAAATGAGCATAGTATCTGAAGAACACTTTTCTGAATAACTCATGGGTGAATGTAGGACACATAAAGGAAATTAGAAAAAACTTAGAACCAAATATAGTAAGATAAGATAAGTACATAAAATGCCTTAACAAACTACTACTTAACAATGTTACACATATAAAAATTGTGTGATGTAGTCAATTTAGTGTTTAGAGAGAAATTTATAGCCATCAGTGCTTACTTTAATAAAGAAAGGCTGAAAAATAATGAGTTAACAATCCAATGTAAGAAGTTAGGAGGAAAAAACTGAAGAGAAGAAACCCAAAGAAAGTTGAAAGAAAGATATAAAGATAATATCAGAAATTAACAATAAAAATCAAAGATAAAATAGGATGAGCAAAAGCAACAGTTGTCAATAAAATTGACAGATCTTTGACAAGATCAAGAAAAAGAAGAGAGAAGTCACAAATAAATAATGAGGGTTGTGACATTGCACAACTCCAGGAAGCACCATTCTCAATGTGTTCTGTTCACATTTTGCTCTCTCATACACAAACCCAGGTGGAGCAGCGTGACTCATGCAACACATAGTGACATGAAGTGTCCCTTTAACCAATGTTAGATCACAAAAGGGAAATAAATACAGACAGACCTGCAATTAAAAAGATAAATTATCAAGTATTTCTTGGCAATAACATTGAAAACTGATACAAAGTATAAAAATTTTAAGAAAAAATATAATCAAAATGGGCTCAATAAATAGACCAGATCAACTATCTTTTAATCACTAAAATTATTGAATTAGTAGCTATGAATCACTACCACCCCCACCCCTACCCCCATACACACTGTACACATCATGTCTAGACAGTTTTACAAATGAATTCTAACAAGCATTCAAGAAATAGATAATTTCAGTCTTATACAAGTTCTTCTATAGAACAGAAAAAGAATAAATAGTCCCTAACTCCATTTATGAGGGTAGTTTATACAGCCTTCCAAATCAGTTTCATTCATGACCTTAGAAGTACAAAATCCTAAACAAAATATTAACCTATTAATTATAGCAATGCGTAAAGATGGATGATACATCAGGACAAGTTGAGTAGTTTATCTCAGAAATGCAAGGTTAGTTCAACATTAGAAAAATCAATATCAACTACCACTACTAAAGGAAGAAAAGTATTTGATAAAATTCAATATCTTGCAATGATAAAAGCTCTTAACTATCACCTCTTGCAGAGTGACAGAGATGCAAAAGATTACTCAGAGCCCATGTATTCAGAGCAATGAGAAACCCAAAGGGACTACCCCAAGGGAAAACTTCAAGACAGGAGAGCCCAGGCACAGCCCTGAGTCAGGCTTGCTTCAGTTTTTATTGTAAAGACAAGAAAGTTACAGAAGAAACACAAGTGGTTAATCAGTCATAGCGAAAACATAAAGTGGCTATGTGACAATCTTCATTAAAGCAGGTGTAACTTAAAATAGTTCAAGCAGTTTACCATCAAAAGGAATCATAAAACTAAGCTATGTTATGTACAAAAAGAAACAATGATAATCACCAAAGTGCCTAACTCCCCAAGAAACTCAAAGAAACAGCTTAGGGCAAGATGTGGAACGTCCCCCAAGCACTAACTAGAAGAATATCCTAAAAAATTTTAGCTTACGTACTTTCCCAGCATCTAGGTTTAACTGCACTAAGGGCAACTGCCCTCAGAGCAATCACTTTTTGCTGTGCTTCAATTCTCTTATCTACATCAAAGGCTTTAGTCCTGTGAAAGTTTTCTGGTCTTCCTTAATCTTGGCATTTCTGCGTTTTCCTAAAGGGTTGGGCTTTGACTCCCTAAGCTAGAGGCTCTGGCCTCCTAAACTACAGGTCTTTGGTCCTTCTAAGCTACAGGCTTTGGCTTTCTACACTGCAGGCTAAACTAAGAACTTTGGTCCTCTCAACTACAGGCTTTGACCCTGTGAAATACATGTGTTTTATTTGTATCTCATTAATAACTTCTTAGTCAATATCCTCCACACTTAGCAAACTACTAGATTAAGGGAATCTACCCCAAACCATATTTAATGTTATATTTAATGGTCAAGTGTGAAAAACATCCCTTTTAAATTCAGAAATATGACAAGGATTCTTGCTATTGCTACTTCTATTCAACATCTTATAGTATATCGTAGGACAGTAAGACAAAAAGGAAGAAAAGGAAAAGGACAAAAGAAATGAAAGGCGTAAGGTTTGAAAAAGGAGAAACAAATCATAATCATTCACAGATGATATGACTGTCTACAAAGAAAGGACCAAAGAATTTACAAAGTTTTATAATTAATAAGTGAGTTTAGCAAGGCTGCTAGTTTAAGGTTACTTTATGTAAGTGAATTGCGTTAGACTGAAAACATAAGTTATAACCACCATTTGTAACAGTAATGAAAAATAGGTACCCAGAAAATTTATTTTTTAAAACTAATGTTTGACCTTCAAAAAGAGAATTATAAAGTTTATTTGAGAACTCAACAAAATTTATATAGGAAAGCAAAGGGCCAAGAATACATAAAGCACTCCTTAAAAAGAAGAAAACGTGGAAGTCTTGACCTACAGTTATCAAAACATTATAAAGTTTTAGTAATCAAGGCAGTGTGCGAAAGAAACAAGGATAGACAAAAATACAGTACCTCTTCCCTTATCTGACATTTCACTTTCTGTTGTTTCAGTTACTTGTGGCCAACCGTGGTTTGAAAATGTTAAGATATTTTGAGAGCGAGACCTTATTCATGTAACTTTTTTTTACAGTACATCATTATAATTGTTCTATTTTATAATTATTTGTGGTTGTTAATCTCTTACTGTGCCTAATGCTTAAACTTTATTATGGCATGTATGTATAGGGAAAAATATGGCATATATAGGGTTTGGTATTATTTGCAGTTTCAGGCATCCACTGGTGGTCTTGGAAAAATTCTTGTGCAATAAAGAACAAGACAGACAATTGTAAGTGATGACAGATTTGGTGTTACAGGTTGGTGAGGGAATGGATGGGGTGTTCAGCAAAGGTGCTGTGACAATTGCATATGCTTATTGGGGGGCTAAAGGGAAAAATTAAGTCTACCTCTTACATCACACCCCAAAATCAAGGATTATGAACCTACATATGAATTTGAAAAACTTTGGTAAAAGGCAAAACTTTAAAAAAAAGTCTTAGGAAGATGTATAAGAGAATGTTGTCATCACCTTGAAGTAAGCAAAGATTTCTTAAAGAGGGCATAAACAAAACAAACCATAAAGACAAAGATAGATAATGAAATTTTATTGAAGTTAAGATCTACTTATCAAGACATCAAGAAAATGAAAAGATAAGTCTAAACTAGTGATATAAAATGACAGATTACTATTGTATCTAAAATGTATAAATAACTCCTTAACACTGTTAAGAAAGTGGCAAACAATTTAATACTAAAAAGGGGGGGAAGGGCAAAATATATGGGTAGACATTTCAATAAAGAGGAAAATTTTCAAGATGTTTATAAATCAAATAGGGATTCACAAAGTGCTCAGAAGAGAAGAATATAAGAATACCAAATAAGCTACTCATAAACGAGTTCAAAGAAGTGCTTTATTTGTCCTTGAAGAGAAATATTACCTTCTTATTCATGTTATTAAGTATTTTTGATTAATAGGTACATTTAATGGGTACTTTTTTCCTCAAAGAAGGAAGTACATGTAAGGCTTTACAGAACCCTGAATTTCCTCTGCCTTGTAAAAATCCATCTAACACATATGTTGAATATAGGCAGTGATTTTGGATTCTGTTCTTACAAAGTTTTTTCCAACATTTACAAAGTAGACAATTGGCTAATGTACTGTGTAAAAGTTTTGGTTTCTACTTCTGATATGGGCTGGGTGTTTTGTTTGTGTCTGTGCACTTTCTTTTCCCCCATAAAGGAGAGCGGTATGCAAATATGCAATTTTAGCAAACTGACTTCACTCTGCCACTAAGTTTAATTGGGTAACATTTCTTCATCTCCTAAAATAAGATCAAGATTCTTAAGTCCCTTCAAGCTTTAAATTTTCAGTGACAATGTATGATATTTATTTTCTTATGCTAAAACCAGTTAGACCTATTTAGCATTTAACTGTACCCTCTATGTAAATATCTCAGATCTGTTTTTCAAAGTGCCTATCAAAACTTGCTTGAAAGGATAGATATTATACTGTACTATAAAGTACAGAATATTTAATCTTTAGGTTACAGAGGATGTTAACTGTAGCATTTATTAAACCTAAGAAGCTGTTTCAATAATAAATGTGAAATTTTAGGTAATATGTTAACAGCTCAATATTTTGTGGGTGTGGTTATTTATTTTTTTAGATTTATTTTTTTTCTTGTCACACTAGACTTTTAAAATATGAAGAGCAAAAATACAAATAGGTTACACCATCAAAGAATGCTCCAGCCGAAACAGAAGAGGAAACATTGAAATATAAAACATTCACATCAGAGAAAATAAAAGAAATTCATCCAGGTTACTATCCAGGTGTGTTGACTTATGTTTCCTTTTATGGAGATGGAAAGTTTTTCTTAGTGTTCAATTAAGAAAAGAAGTGAAATATATTGAAATATTAGAGTCTACTTTCAAAATATAAGGTTGGTATTTTACTAATTTCATTGATGGAGTTTGGATGTGTTGTCCCCTCCAAAACTCATGTGGAAATTTGATCCCCAATGTGGCAGTGTTGGAAATTGATTGAGTCATGGGACGGATCCGTCATGAATGGATTAATGCTGTCCCTGGGGGAGGGGGGATTAATGAGTGAGTTCTTGCTCTATTAGTTCCCGTGAGAGCTCGTTGTTTAAAAAGACCCTGGCACCTTCTCTCTCGTTCTTCCTTCCTCTCTCTTGCTTCCTCTCTCACCATGTGATCTGCTTGTACTTTCTAGCTGCCTGCCACTTCTCTGCCATGAGTAGAAGCAGCCTGAGGCCCATGCCAGATGCAGCTGTCCTGGAATCGTTAGGCAAATAAACCTCTTTCTTTTATAAATTACCCAGTCTCAGGTATTTCTGTTCTAGCAACAAAAGACGGACTAAAACATTTGTTAGTCATGAGATTAACACTATCTTCAAATACAAAGCTTGCTTTTTTAAAGGGAGCATAATCCAAATACAATGGTAATAAAAACAGCAGGGATATCTCTACTATCAAGAGTATCTGACATTTCTATAGCAGTTTACATAACTCATGCACACATGCACATCATCTTTTTTATTTTATTTTATTTTATTTTGAGGTAAAGTCCTTAAAGGTTCAGCATTCTCTTAAATCCCCAATGCCTTCTAGATGTGTTGTGACCTTCTTTATTTCTCTTTTCTACCAGTGTCCTGATCACTCCGTCACATATCTCCACTGTATCAATCTTCCTTCCTTCTCCATTGCCCAAAGTCTGACATTTCCAGTATTTTAATTTTTTTATCTCAACTTCCTTTTTTATCCATCTCTTTTCTATCCTCACTTTCATAAGTTTCTAGCCCCATCTGCAGCACTTGTCACGGAGGATAACAGTGCCTCCTGTTCTTTAACGTAACCCCCGCTCTCGAGATCACCACCACCTCCTCAGTCTGGAGTTCCTCTTCTGCTATGTCCTCAGGAACTTGAGGCCCATCAGTTATCTTCTGACACATATTCCTTTCTACTGGCTCTTTTCTGTCAGCAGATAAACATGCTCCATGCTTAGCCATCTTAAACAAAACAGAACAACCCAGATGCAGCTTTAGTCCTGTACTCCCTTCTCACATTAGCCACTTTGTGATTGGGCTTCTTGAAAGAGGAGCCTAAGCTTCCTAAGTCCACTTCCTTCAAGTTCACTCCTCAGCCTGGATTCTGCCTCCTTCACTCTGCTGATCAGCCTCTTCCAAGTTCAGCAAATATCTCCTCAGGGCTAAATTCTTATAAAAATAACTAATTTATAAGTAAAACAATCTTTATTTTACTGCAGCATTCTGCAACATTTTATGCTTTTGTCCATTTCTTTCTTTTCCCATGAATTTTTAAGAAAAAGTACTCCTCTTTTTTACTTTTCTATCTGCTCTTTTTCAACCTCTTTCATAGGTTTTTACTCCTGTCTACTCATTCAGTTTTGTTGTTTCTCAGGTGTTTTAGGGCCTGCCAAAGTTAGTGTTCCCTCTCTTCTCTGGACAAAGCTATCCTTTGATTATTTTATATATATATATATATATATATATACATACATACACACATACATAAATTTTTTCTCCTATTATTACCTGCAATTTTCTTCAGCGTCTCTCTGAAGATGGGTATATTTGATTTCCTGAAAGAGCCTCAACTCCAAAACTTCTGGCAGATTAACACAGAGGGATCATGTGAGTATTATAGCTAAGCATTTGTAGGCCTGACAAAGCTTCCCTTCTGACTAAGTGAGATATACATGGAGTACTCTGATCCCTTTGTTATTTTCCTCAGGAAAGAGAAGATGTAGTTATAAGTCTGGATTGGAAGAACTTATTGGATATTTTCAGGATTTTTTGTCATTGTACTTTGAAGATATGAGCCATTGAAAGATTTTAAGTAAGGAGTCAACATAATCAGATTTTAATTTTGTTATATTGTATTGAATGGTATTTTTTGGTAGCTGGCCAGTACAGGGATCCAAACCCTTGAACTTGTTGTTATCAGCACCACGCTGTACTGAGTGAAGATTTCTATTTTTGAAAGATCACTCTAGCTTTAGATTGAGGAATAGATTGGAGGGGAACAAGAATTGGTATAGGAAGACAGGAGGCTTTAGATATTCTGAAGGTAAAGTGATCAGTTATAGTGATAGACTGGTGAGAGAGAGGGAGGTGTCAAAGATGATACTTGGCATACTGGATTGTTTAATATAGTAAATAGTGGTGCCATTTACTAAGATAGGAAGCCCTGATAAAAGATCAGGATTTGCAGGGTAGGGGGAGTACAATTTTGAATTTGTTGAATTTGGAGTATCTGGTATATACCAGTGGAGAGGTCTAGGAGCTTAGAGAAGTTAGGCCTGAGAGGTTATAATTCAGAAAAAATCATGTAGGTGGAAGTTTAAGCCATGACCATGGGTGATAATACCTAGGGAGAGTGTATAAAGTGAGACTAAAACATGGCAAAGGAACTATAGCAATTACAAGCCAGAAAACGAGTGATGGTTGCAATGTACGGGATTGGTGACAGAGTTAGGATGAATAGGATGATGAACAGAATGAGTGTGTGGTGTCACAGAAATCAAGGAAAAGATTATATTAAAAAGGGAAGGAGTGGTCTAAAGTATATAGTAGTTGTAAGTCAAATAAAATGAGCACTGGAAAATGTCCATTGAATTTATTGACCTCAAGGGTATGGTCGCTGTTTCCCCGGTCATACGACAGTGGACATTTAAGTTGGTTCCAATGCTTAGCTATTATACAGAGTTGTGATAAACATGGGAGTGCAATTATCCCTTTGACATGATGATTTCCATTCCTTTGGGTATACATATTATTTATGGTGGGAGCTGCTTGGTTATGCAAATAAAGGGTTAGTTAAGCATAGGCATGAGGAGATGGGTTCTAAACAAAAGTTGGAAAGGGTTGATTTTTTATGAGCAAGAAACAGTCACCTTCTTTAAGTCAGGAGGGCAGGAGGAGAAGACTGTTGCAAATGTCGGTTGCTTGGTTTGTTTGGCAATGGCAAGTTGAAGGAATTCCCATCTGATGCCTTTTATGTTTCCTGGGAAGAAAGTACCAAGATCAGCTGAAGGAGAGAGAGTGGGTGGGAAAGGTTTGGAGATCTGAACAGTATGGAAAATCTGAAATAGCCATTGAAAAGGGACAAGAGCAACTTAACCAAACAAGAGGGTTTCTGGTTTGTGTTCAGAGTCCATTTGTAGCTAATTAAAATGTATTTTGAGGGTTACTAGTCCCATCTAGCTGTGCACCTTTGATAGCACTGGGAGGTACAGATGCAGGTACAGGGAGCACATAGAGTTAGGCTCATGCAGGACTGGTGTTTTGCCATATAGGTGAGACCAAAAGAAAGACGGAGTTTAAGATATTGGCAGTAGTGGAAGCTGTAAGCAATAAATTTCATTTTTCTTTATGAATTACCCAGTTCCAAGTATTCTGTTATAGCAACACAAAATGAACTAAAACAGGGGCCCTGAGGCAGGCCTGGCCAGGCCTGCCCTTAATGGCAGTGGTGCCCTGAGCAGCAGACCTGGCCAGAGCAGCCTTCAGTGGAAGGCCAGGAAAGGCCAGCGGTGCTCTTAGTGGCAGGACAGGCCAAGAGGGTCCTGGGGCAGGCTATTTGAAGGAGGCCTATAGTGGCATGGCAGTCCAGGCCAGGCCAGGGGGTCTCTTAGAGGCAGGCCGGGCTGGGCCAGGGGTGCCCTTAGCATCAAACAGGCCAAGGGGGCCCTGGGTCTGGACATTCAAGGGGGACCCTTAGTGGCAGGCCAGGCAGTGTGGGGGAGGGGAGGCTTAGCAATGTTTTATCATTTATACTTCGCCAGGAAATTTTCTTTTTCATTAAAATATCAAACTTATTTATAAAATATGTATTTTAACAATTATCCTTGTTTTTGTAATTTCTTCAGAATCTACATTTACGTTTCTTTCTACTCCATTTGTGTATTTTTATTTGAGTCAAATTTATTTAATTAAAATAAACACTAGAAGTGAATACATGGTTTTTGTTGGGTTTATATTTTTCAGATAAACAGCTTTCAGATTTACTTGTCTGTTGAGTCTGTCTTTTTCCCCTCTCCTGATAATTTGATTTCATTCTTTTGTGTTTAGTATATCCATTCTCCTGTGAATCTTAGGTTTGTTATTATTTTCTCACCTTCTTATGATGAATAAGTAGTTTTAGAATATTTTGGTATTTATTATTTAATAATGACATATAAGGGTGTGATTTTCCTTTAGAAAAGAAAATTGACTTTATCTGCTTTGTTTTAGCAATTTAACTCTGATGGACTTTAGTATGATTTTCTCTTCTTTTCTTTTTTATTCCCAGTTGGGGTTTGCTGATCTAATTGGGGTTCTTTAAACTGTGGATTGATATATTATACCCATTTTGGAAAATCCTCAGCAATTACACCTTCAGCGACAGCTTCTCTCCCCTTCTCTCTCCCCTCTCTGTTCCCTCTCTGAGTCCAATTCCCCATACGCAGTTGTAATGAAGCTCATCCACCTCTGGTTCTTCCCTCTTCCTCAGTGAAGGCCCTTCAGGGATTTGGATGGAAATTCTAGTGGGCCACTGGTCAACCATGAAAGACTGTGGCAAATCCACTTGTGACCTTTTGAGGTTTCAGCTTGCTGCTTTAGCACCCATGCCGTGCAGCTTTAAAATGTGCCAAAAATCTTGAGGGACCAATCAGCAGCCCTGTCCTTCTAGAAACATTATCTCCCAAGCACTTTGAGATTCCAGCAGATTTTACTCTGACTTTTAGGAACCCTTGGCCTGGCTCCTCAATCCTCCATGTTCATCCCCAAAACACAGAGAATGTCCTGTGGAAAACACTGACCATGTCTGTGCTTCTCAAGTTGTGTGATTTCTCACACCAGCACCAGCCCTGAGTAACCAACGAATACTTCCCTGGTTTCATTGTCCCCCACGTGGGCCAAGTGTGATCATCAGTCCCTGCTGAGAATTAGTAAAAACCCTGCCCTAGAAGTCTCCCTCTCTGAAATTCCAATTCATTAGTTATTGTTTCTACAACCCTATTATGCCCTCTGGTTTACACAATGATACATGCTTTGCTTTTTGTTCAATTACACATCAGTCCTGAAGCTCTTTTCATTACCAATAGGTGACTTAATTTTTATAAATGTTAATAATATATGTGTATGTAACTGGTTATCTCTAAACAGACACTGACTGTTTCTCAATCTTTTGCTACCCAAACCTATGCAAATGAATATAGAGATAAATTTAAATGGACCTGGTACAGAAGGATTGAGAAATCCTTCCAAACTAAAACTTGATAGCAAAACTGGGGAGGTAGTCAGATAATATGGTAAAATAAATATTTTTAAATTGTACATTTTTTCACATGTAAATAGTTCTTTAAAATTTTTTAATGAGGTATTTCATACTTAGAAAAGATTACATAGAATTTTTTAAGTTTAAGTATTAATGTCATATAAATTCTTCAGGCTGGACACACACTAATGAATAGATTGGGCAGATATTAGGCTCCCAGTGTATGCATCCTGACCTCATTCCCCTCCTATCCCCAGATGTGACCACTATCAGAAATTTTATAGTTATTCTTTTTGTCTTTACCATCTATTATGCATCATTAAGAAGTGTTTTGTTTAACTTTGCCTCTTTTAACCTTTCCATGAAAGGATATTAATAAAATTACCCTGAACATGGTCATCTTTGGTTTTCCTGCCTCAGTCTGTTTCACACATGCTGGTGTTTGAGACTGTAGGTCATCCAATTTACCCATCCATTCCAATGCTTATAATGTTTGGGATGTTTCAAGTTTATTTTTTGCTCTTGTGAAAATGCTGCTCCTATAATTCATCTTTGTTTCTAAATGCCCATATATAACAAATTCTCATCCCATTGGAGAAATATTACTGGGTTGTAGATTGTGTATAATTTCAAACTTACAGGAAATGCCAATGAGTGTGTGAGCAGACCCACCATCTCTGCATGTGATAATTTATTCACAAGATTGACAACACTGGAATTGCCTCATTTATTAATTTTTGCCTATCAGTGTACATGCAATAGGGTTTATGTGGATTAAGTTTTCCTTTAAGTAAGAGGGAGAGTTTACAACCAGCTAGGTTGTCTTGCCTCTCTCTTATCTCTCCTCTTATTTGCAGCCGATGAGAGAGGTAAGAAAAACTTAGTTTCAGTTCTTAATTGTAGGTGCACCCCCTCTGAAGTAAATCAGAATAAGAGGGGGGTGCTTTCACCTCCGGGCAGTCTCTCAATTCTTCTGCTAACCTCAAGGAATTGATGATTATCAGTTCCCAAGTTAAGGGCTGACTGAAATGTTCTGCTTGGACTTAGTTACCCCAAAGATAGTTGTTTTTCTGGCTAAGGTCCCTTTCAGGGGCAATTTTATGTTGCTTATGATTACCTTTAATTGTAGTGACCTTGTCATTTATCACTCAAATTAATAAAAATTGAGAATTAAAAGAAAAGCTTCTGGTAATTACGCTGGACCAACCGTCTAGCCAGGAGTCTCCTGGCACACTGAGCTGCATATCCCGCTCCACCTGTAGGGACAAGGACAGCGCAGGAGCAGGGCCTGGCTCTTTCCTACTCCGTGAAGCCAGAAGCTCCAGGTGCAGAAACAGGACAGCTTCTTAGGAGTTGTCAGGGGCCAAGGACTCTGGTCTGAACCTGCACGTCATGAAGATTTCTTCCATGTGCAGAAACCACTTCCATAAAACCACAAGGAAAAGATGGTACCAGGCAGAGAAGGTGCAGCCTTCCAAGGATAAAATGGGAATCCAGGACAGGGTGACCCTTAGCTCTGTCCGCTCCCTCTCACTCAGGCACCACGTTCCTCTTCCTCACACCTTGGTGCTCTGCAGCCACGGCTCAAATGGTGCTGTGCCACTACCTTTACCTGGCTTTGGCGAAGGTTTGACTGGAAGGCAACTCATCCTGTTGACCCTGTGTGACACCTTCTGTAGCCCTGGCCATGCCTGCCTATATCTGCCCATGCCTGCCCACATCTTCCCACACCTGCCCACACCTCCATTATAAAACACACACGTGTGTAATGAGAATGCCTGATAAGGGATGCACCTTCCCATTCAGTCACTCTATGAATAAAAAGAAAACCTGAAGAAAATGACTGCATACCTTTGAAGAAAGAAAGACACAGGAATATATTAATTCAACCAGCCTACCTTGAGTGCAGCCCTGTGTCATACACATTCTGGTTGTCAGCTCAGTAACAATAAATAAGATAAAGATTCCATCAACAAAATCAAAGGAGCATTGAAAAACACATAAATAGTGATACTGCAATATGGTGAGGGAAAAATTGGTGTATATGGTAATTATGGTTCTGGAAAATAGGGTTGAAATTAAATATGTTTTTGTTTTTGAGTTGAGGCTTGGTTTCCAAAAGAAATTTTATCCATGTGCTAAGATGCTATGAGGGAAACTAAACTTACTGCCTTAGAGGGCTGCCAGCAGAGTAAGGCTCCTCTCCTGAATGAAGGTAAAACGTAATCTTGCTCACAAGTATGTGAAATCTAACAAAATACAGGGAAAAGTGCCACGAAGAAGAAAATCTAGAGATTTGTGGACAGTATCACATGATTGAAAAAAAAGGGGCTCTTTTAGAAATTTGCAGCCTGAAAGGGAGTCTGTGGCCCAGACGCTGGTCAGATGGACACGGGGGTCCTGCTGACCACCCAGTGGTGTGAACACACTAGACCCATTTTTTTAAACAATGGCCTCCAATTTCTTGACATTTCATTCATCAAGGTATGGAGCCTAAGATTCCTTCCTTGAATCTGCATCAGCTTGTGACTCATTTGAAACCAACAGAATTTGCCAGAAGTGTCCCGTGTGCCTCTGAGGCTGGATCACAGAAGGTGAGTCCCTGAGCATTTCACGTGGAAATTCAGCCAGACTGAAGCCACCCTGCTGTGGAAAGGCCATGGCTAGTGCTCCAGCTGGCAGCCATAGCCCTTCTGTGATTACAACTCTGGGCCAAACACATGGGCAGACAGGCTTTTGGATGATCCCTGGCCATCAAGTCACCTGGCTATGGGTCTCCCAGCAGAGGCCCAGATGTCACAGAACAGAGACAAACCATCCCCTATGCTCCGCCTGAATGCCTGACTCATGGAATCTGTGAGCATCATGAAATTGTCTCTAGAAGATAGGTTTTGGGGTGATTTGTTACATGGCACTGTAACAAATACCGACTGACACGCATCATCTTCCACCAGCTGAGCCTGCAGCCCCCAGGAGCCTCAGCGGCAGCACAACAAAACTAAAGTCTGCATCCACCCTGCCAGGCAGGCCACCAGTCATAGCCTCATAGCATGATGGAGATTTCTGAAACCAAAATGGATAGAGTATTTCTATGCAACCTCATTTCCTACAGGAGATGGCATCAGTGACATCTGAGGCTCTGGACACTTTTGAAAGGCCCATGTGGCCACATTAATTTCCAACTTTCTAGCTGTCTTTCTCTTGAAAATGTGCAGGGCTTGAAAATGAAACACAGAGAGAGAATAATCAGATACCACTTGAATCTAAGAGGAATCACAGTGGGAAATACAAGGAAATAGCATCCTTTATTCATTTCTCTTTCATTTATTCAAGTACTTGTGCGGGTGACACTGCAGATATGCAGTTTACCAAACAGACAACGATCCCTCTTATTGTGGGTCTTCTATTCGAGTGAGGAGGAGAACCTGGGATGATTAACTAAGCACAGCACAGGGCACTTAACGTAAGAAGATGGCAAGAGAGAAAACGCAAAGCTGGGCAGAGGGGTAGACAGTCCAGGGGTGTGTGTCTGCTGTGAGTGCATCTGCAGGCAGCCCTTCAAGTGCAGTTTTCTAATTCAAAGCAAAGTTTTCCTAAAGTCTGTGAATGAATTAAAAATTGCCAAATGTAAATAACACAAAGAAAGTCACCTTCATGTGGCAAGGAAACTTTAGTTCACAGGCCACTACAGAGGCCTAGGGGGAGTATCCCATTTTCCTCCAGTTCTCCTTCCCCTTAGGGGTGGACCCCTAGGGAGGCCCCACGGAAGCCACAGCACTGGCTTTTCCAGCTCTCACACAGAGGTGAGACGCACCAGCATCATCAGTCAACTCCAAGGGCAGCAGGTGTTTCTGAGAAATGGCCTTAACATTTCCCTTCAGAGTCCTTCTTCTTTTTTTTTTTTTTTTTTTTTTTCCTTTTTGAGACCGGCCGCCCCGCGCTCAGCTAGTGAGTGCACCGGCCATCCCTATATAGGATCCTAACCCGCGGCGGGAGCGCTGCTGCGCTCCCAGCGCCGCACTCTCCCGAGTGCGCCACAGGGTCGGCCTTCAGAGTCCTTCTTACCTGTCTCTGCTACAGAGATGCACCTGGGTGACTTTGCTCTGCAGAAACAGTCACCTTTGCAGAGACGAGGGGCTGCCTGAGCAGGTCCCACCTGTGCAGCATCCATCACCTGCCCTGCCCTTCCCTTCCTCCTGACCCT
>NW_007737409.1:0-4299 GCF_000696425.1 Galeopterus variegatus | reverse complement strand
AGTCCTTTTTTTTTTTTTTTTTTTTTTTTTTTGTCCTTTTTGAGACCGGCCGCACCGCGCTCAGCCAGTGAGCGCTGTGAGCGCACCGGTCATCCCTATATAGGATCCGAACCCGCGGCGGGAGTGCTGCTGCGCTCCCAGCGCCGCACTCTCCCGAGTGCGCCACAGGGTCGGCCTTCAGAGTCCTTCTTACCTGTCTCTGCTACAGAGATGCACCTGGGTGACTTTGCTCTGCAGAAACAGTCACCTTTGCAGAGACGAGGGGCTGCCTGAGCAGGTCCCACCTGTGCAGCATCCATCACCTGCCCTGCCCTTCCCTTCCTCCTGACCCTCAGGTGCAGAACTTTTCTCCCCATAGGAGAGACTTCTGCCTGGGTCCTGTTTCCAGAAACCCTTGCCAACAAAGCAACAAAACACAGCCCTCACCCCTGAGACAACATGTCTGTTTTTCTTGGAATGCCCCAAAAGCAGTTCTTAGAGATGAAAATACCAACCACTTGCGCGAGGTAAAGGGTGAGCAACCAAAGTCAAGGCTGCCTCCTACAGCCCCATCAGGAAGGCTGCTCCCTGAAGAGCTGAGGAAACCAAGTTGTTGAAGGGATGTTCGGGGCTGCCCAGATCTTGGCCCCACCATAATGCACGATGCCTTTAATGCACACACACACACATGCATGTGCACACATGCAAACATGTTTTCATTGTGGGTAGCCACGAGGACCCAGCCTCTGAGGGATCAGAGCCTTGCTGGATGGTGGAAGCAGATTCTAGACTGTCTGATGCTTAACTCAGGGCTGCCATGTGGGTTTTTATCAGAATAAACAGGTTTTGTTGTGTGTTTCATAAACTTAGCATCTTTAATTTATTGCACAACAAATTGGAGAGGATTTAGCATGTATTTAATTAATTTGATGAAAATAGTTCAACAACTGTAAACAAGACTGAGAAAACACGCTTGCTGGGAAGTGGCACCATGGCTCCTGCAGGGCTTAGAGAGGGTGGTGGCCCAAGGCTGTGCGGAGGAGGCTGGATTCATTGTGCAGGATAGGGAGAGGGGCACGGCCTTGGCCCTGGGGTCTGCAGTGGCAGGAGTGGTGAGGAGCTGGGTGGGTGCAGAGCCTTGGGCCACCACCCTCTCTAAGCCCTGCAGGAGCCATGGTGCCACTTCCCAGCAAGCNCAGAAAGTAGTAGGGAATAGAACAAGTAGAGGCATAGTGTCTGGGTTTTAGAGGTTCAAAGGAGGGCAGAAAGACAAGCTATTCAGAAACAGGCATGGGTGGCTGAATAATGCAGGCAGAGGTTTAACAGCGTGTAAGGAAAGCAGAAAAAGTTTAGTCAGGATCTCTCTCCTCACATCTGTCACAAATGAGCAAGATTCAGCACGTTCATTAGAAACAAGTTATAAAAGTAGTGTAACTGCGCATGTGTGTCCATTTGCTGATTCAGCATGATTGTTGTAATTATGTAATGCTTGGCTTGTGGCCACTATTGTGTACTAAGAGTATAAAAGTAACTGTTCTGCACTGCTGGTTGGCAGAGCACAGAACAATGGCGGAGTATGGAAGGCCTGTGGAGTACAGCCTGAGCTTGTCTTGGAGGAATAAAGCACGTCTGTGAAGCTCATGCCTGAAGAATAAAATATGTCTACCTTGCATAAAGCTGCCGGAATCTTCTTTCAACTACCTGACTCACAACGTGCACAGGAAGGGAAGGAAGATCCGAGATTCCAGCCTGACAGGTTGTCTGTCATACATTGTCATACATGGCAGCCTAAAGGATCCATGTAGAGCTGTCCACCCCAATGTGATAGACAATCAGTCTGTGAAAGACATATACCCAAGGATAATAATCACACTTCAGAGAAAATGTATTTGGAGTCAGGACATCTGGATTCTAGATTTAAGTATGTCTCAAATAAAAAAAAATCATTAAACAAGTAATCTAAGAATTGAATATCTCGGGCCGGCCCGTGGCTCACTCAGGAGAGTGCGGTGCTGATAACACCAAGGCCCCGGGTTCGGATCCCACATAGGGATGGCCGGTTCACTCACTGGCTGAGAGTGGTGCTGACAACACCAAGTCAAGGGTTAAGATCCCCTTACCATGTAATGCTTGGCTTGTGGCCACTATTGTGTACTAAGAGTATAAAAGTAACTGCTCTGCACTGCTGGTTCGCAGAGCACAGAACAATGGCGGAATATGGAAGGCCTGTGGAGTACAGCCTGAGCTTGTCTTGGAGGAATAAAGCACGTCTGTGAAGCTCATGCCTGAAGAATAAAATATGTCTACCTTGCATAAAGCTGCCGGAATCTTCTTTCAACTACCTGACTCACAACGTGCACAGGAAGGGAAGGAAGATCCGAGATTCCAGCCTGACAGGTTGTCTGTCATACATTGTCATACATGGCAGCCTAAAGGATCCATGTAGAGCTGTCCACCCCAATGTGATAAACAATCAGTCTGAGAAAGACATATACCCAAGGATAATAATCACACTTCAGAGAAAATGTATTTGGAGTCAGGACATCTGGATTCTAGATTTAAGTATGTCTCAAATTAAAAAAAAAATCATTAAACAAGTAATCTAAGAATTGAATATCTCTTTCTAATCTAAAATTAAGCAATTAGCATCTTAAATTAAATGTAACAGTAGCTTTCAATAGTGTTTTTATGCATAAATAATGAGCAGTATTTCTATTTATGAAGTTATCATTTCCCTAGCCCTGAGTACCACTGTGTTCTGAATCACATTAGATATAAATAGAAATGTCTTATTTGAATTCTCTTCATTTAAGTTAGCAATCAGTTAAATGATAATTAATTTACAACACTATTTTTCCACCCCTCCATGCTCTCTGGCATTTCTGCTAAAAAATTTTCCATCCTGTTGCCCGTCTTAGGCTTTTAAAAAGCAGATTCTTTCTTATCTTTGTTCTTTCTACATCTAGAACAGTGCTAGGCACTTGGAAGAAACTCAATACATAAGTGTTGAACTAAACTAAACTTTGACTCCTTTAGAATGTCCCACAGTATCAAAATTGAAATGGCTACTGTGAAATATCCAGGCACTCCTTTCATGTCTTGAAATAGCAAAACTTTAACACGTCTGCGTGAATACTGTTTATCATAATTCTTAGTTTGTGTTCCTAAAAGCAATGCTTGAAATAATGACTTGAGTTCAGGTAGGGGTTGCAGATGACCCTAAAGCAGCAGTGGAGAGCAGGGAGACTGAGATAGGAAAAAAAGGAAAAATTTAAAGTTTGGCAGGAAGAAAAATTATATTAAAGGAGGAACGATCAATACTGTTATTGGTGTGAGCATCTGGGACTCGGTCACCCTGTAGACCCTCCAAAAAACAGTATAGACTTTAGAATTGTCCTGTGCAAAAAACAGTATAGACTTTAGAATTGTCCTGTGAAGGACAAGAGGCTGAGACATTTATCCATTAACTCCCATCCCCAGTAAACAAGGGTATTACCAGAGTAATAGGTCAGCGTCAGAGTCCCTAATCTCCTGTATGGCACCTTCGGCTGGGTCAAATGGCCTTGTGTAGCTTTAGAAATATGTGCCAGACAGAAAAGCACAGAAACTTTACACAGCACTTTCCAGGTGGGACACAGCCTGCAAGGGATTTCCGCCGTAGCTGTGTTTAAGTCAGAGGTGTGCCAAAGTGATGTGATGTGGGGCACCAAAAGCATACGCTATATAAGAAACACTCACAAAATTCAAATACTTTATTTTTATAAATGGTGAAATATCAAGTGTGCATCCAAAGTTCTTTTACACATAGCATGTTTCATAAAATACTCAGAGCATTTATTCATTCAGTTTTTATTCATTCATTTATACCTACATATACATTTATGCATACATATATGTATTTATTTATGAGTAAATATGTATTACTCACATATATGTGTGTGTGTGTGTGTGTGTGTGTGTGTGTGTGTGTGTGTGTGTGTGTGTGTACTGAGGGATAACTTTAGTCAGGCACTGTTCTAGTCAAAGAAAAAACATTTATGAACAAGATGGATAAGGAAATGCTCTCTTACAGCTTTTATTTTATGAGGTGGGGCATCCCAGGTTTTACACGTATTATGCAAGAGCTAGGGAAAGTCAGTTTCTGACTATTAATATTAATGAATATTCACGGAATAGCAAGGCCATAGGAAATTCTGCTTTCCTAAATAAAAGTTAATATATCTCATGTCATATTTCCAATATTAATCTATAAATAAAGTATTCATGTCATAAAAATGTATTTGATAGGTTGTGACTCCATTTAATTTTTAGCTATCCCGT
>NW_007737408.1:45685-53466 GCF_000696425.1 Galeopterus variegatus | reverse complement strand
GAGGACAAATCAGACGAAGAACAAGTTGGGAGGAGCAGGTCCTACCAGATAACGAAACTTAGAAAGCTACGGAAATGAAGACAGTGTGTACTGTGCAGGAGAGAGAAACAGGCAAAGGGGACAGAATAGAGAGCCAGAAATAGAATCACTGTATATGGAAACTTGACATATGACAGTGGTAACATTATATGCCAGTGGGCTAATCAATAAATATATTGATCACCCACACGGAATATAGTAATAGTGATAGAACTCTAGATAAAACCAAATACAAAGGGAAAAAATTACTTTTAGGGAGAGATTCTGACTGAAATGTCCAAGGAAAAATTTTAATATCATTATTATCCTGAAATATGGAAGGATTTTTTTAAAAAAACAAGTAAGCTATTGACAGATTTTACATTAAAAAAAGAAGAAGAAAAGAAAGAAAAAAAATTCTGCATATGAATAGATCTCATAGACAAAATGGAAAGGCATGCTAGAGACTGGGAGAAGATCTTTTCAATATACAAAATCAAAACAGGATTGAGAGGAACAGCAGTGAGGAATATTCTTTGGAGCTAAGTTACCTGAGTTACCTGAGCTCCAAAACCAGATTTCACCACTTGTTAGCTGGATGACTTTGGGCAAATTACTTCATATCCATATGCTTTGGCTCCCTATAAGCAAAGTGGGGATAATAAATCTCCCATCTTTTAGGGTTGTTGTAAAAATCAAATTAGTTAATAAATATAAGGTGCCCCAAACAGGGCCAGGCATATCACAAGCACTCAATAAATGTTAGCAATCATTTTATAGGATTAATTTTAAAATAGAGAAATACTAAAAAGTAGGAAAAAGACAATCTAATAGAAGAATGGGCAATATTTGGTTTAAAATTTCAAAGAAGAGAAACCCAAATGTCAAATAAATACGAGAAAAGATGATCAACCTTATTAGTAATCAGGAAACACAAATTAAAACTACCATGAGATCTCATGCTATGTTCATTAGATTGGCAGAATTCAAAGTGCAGGGCTGTGGAGCAATAGAAAACCCACAAACTGCTGGTAAGAATGTAAATTGCTACAACCAATCAATCTGGAGAGTAATTTGTTGTTACCAAGGAAGACTGATGATGTTCATACTAGACAATCCACAATTGCACTCCTAAAATATAAATCCTCGGGAAATTTTAATACAGATACTCCAAACACATGTACAAGAATATTCTTAACAATATTGTTTTGTAATAATAAACAACTGGAAGCAACTAAAATGTCTTTCAATAGAAAAAATGGGTAAATAACATTGTGGAATATTCATATAAAGAAACTCTACAGGAAGTACAATGAATGAATAAGAACAAGAGCTATGTCCATCAACGTGAATAAATGTCAAAAATATAATGTTGATGAAAATTTGTCTACTAGATTCCATTTCTTCTCAACCACTCAAGCACATCACTCTAATTATTTCTGTCTTTCCTCTACAGCCAAATTTGTCATCTCTACCAAATTATTCCCATGAGCATAAAGCGTGCTATACCTTATCCCATTTTATATTCCCTTCTACCTACTATCCCATTTCCTTTATAGCAGAACTCTTGAAATAGTTCACTACACTTAGTGTCTCCAATTCCTCTTTTCCCATTCTCTTTCTCAATCTTTCTAAATTCTCTTACTTATTTCAACTGTAAATGTCTCAAAGTATTACCAACAACTTTTGTCTCTGCTTCTTTTGTCAACATAATATTTTAAATATTTTCACATTTCAGAAATTTTAAAAATTAAATACTTTATGTGCAATAACTGTAAATGTCTCAAAGTATTACCAACAACTTTTGTCTCTGCTTCTTTTGTCATCATAATATTTTAAATATTTTCACATTTCAGAAATTTTAAAAATTAAATACTTTATGTGCAATGAAAACTCTTTACCCTAATCTTTCCTCCTTGCAATTTCCCCTCTCTTCTTCCAACTATTGTTTGTTTTTTGTGTATTAATTCAGCTTCTTTGTGCAGCACAAGCAAATGCAAATATTCTTATTTTTCCCTAGTTTTTTTTACATAAATGTGAAATATTATACTGACTGCTGCATAATTCTTTTTTCAATTATTGATGTATCTTGGAGGCTATTTCATATCAGCACAAAATAGCTTTTAGATTATTTTTTATAGGTGCCTAGTATTCAGTTGAATGAAGGTACCATATATATATGCCTTACCCCTTTCCTACTGATGAATATTTAGATTGTTTCCATGCTTCTGCATTTACAATACTACAATAAAGGACCTTGTGTATGTGCTGTTATGCATGTGTATAAGCATATGTGGATGAATTTCCAGAAGTGGAAATAGTTAAGTCAAAGCAAAAGGCATTTGATTTTTATAGATACTGCTAACTTTCTTTTCACAGGAATTGTGCCAAGTTGAACTTCTAGCATGGTATGGGAGCACCTGCTTCCCATTGCCTCTCCAAGTAATCCTATTATCAAATTTTTAAATTGTTTTCTTATTCTTATAGGTAGAAAATTTTAAATAGTTTTAACTTGCATTTCTCTAAACAAAGCTGAATATTTCACCATAGATTTAAAACTTAGTATTTCTTTTTGCAAATTATGTTTTTATCCTTTCTCATTTTTTCAGTTGGGTTATTGCTCTTATCAAGTTCTAGGAGTTCTTTATATATTGGAGATATTGGTCATTTTGTCTGTGACATATTTTTCACATTTTGTCACTGGCATTTAACTTTATGATTTTTTTCTGCCATGCAGATGTTTCTTCCTGTTTTGTAACTTGTTGATTTTGTGTTTTGGTTAAAAGAACTGGCCCCACACCAAGGTTATAAAAGAATTTTCCCAAGTTTTCTTGTGGTGCTTATATTGACTTGTTATTTAAAACATTTGGATCTCTGAACATCTTGGACCTTATCTTTAGAATATGGAATAAGGTATGGATCCAATTTTATCTTTTTCCAGATGTTACCAGGTTACTACATTTATTGAACAATCCATCTTTTAAATGCCAACTGTAGGCCATTTCTGGATTTCTTTATTCTTATGTACTGATCTGTTTGTCTATTTATGAACAGGTACCATATTGTTTTAATTGAGCTATTAGGGTTTTAAAGTCTAACTATGCTAATCCCTCCATCATTGCCTTTTTTTGTTTTTTGAAAGTTTCCTTGCTATTCTTGTTTGTTTTCCCACATGAACATAGCATCTGTTTGTCTAATGCCTCAAAAATCCCACTGGTTATTGGGAACCCCTTACATTTAGAAATTAACTTGCAGAAAATTAATATCTTTGTAACACTGAGTTTCTTAATCCAAGAGTTTGGTATGCTGGCCATTTGAGCAATATTTCTTTTATATGGTTTTGCATATTTCTTTGGCAAGTTTTTAAATGTAATTTTGCATATTTCCTTTTATTTCTAGATATTTTATTTTTTATTGCTTATAAAAATGAGTCTTTTTTTTCATTATAGCTCCAACTGTTGTGAGTATACATGAAATCTATTTTTTAAATACTAATTTCATACTATATCACCTGATGGAATTATCTTATTTGTATTATTTTAAGTTCATTCTCTTGGTTTTTACAGGTATACAAATATAGCATCTACAAAAACTGAAAATTTTACCTCTGACTTTCCACATTTTTTGCCCCTAAGTTCTTCCTTTTGTCTAATTGTGTTAATTATGATGGTGAGCATTTTGTTTTGCATGACTTCTGTGGCAATGTCTCTAGTCTTTCCTCATTAACCATGATGTTGTCTTGTGGGCTGATATAGCCATATAGTGTTAAGAAGAAAGTCTTTGTTTATTCTCATTACCTTATGTTTGGCTTATCCATGAGAAATTTTCTTCAAGAAAACTTCACAAGAACAATATTTCTTGGTTTCCTGCAAGTAAGAACTGTTTATCTGTGACCTTTACAATTGGAGATTATTTTGGCTGAATACAAACTTGTAGATGTTGCTTTATTAACTCATGAAAACTATTGTGGAGAAACATGAGTTCAATTTGGTTTTTCTCATACTAATAAGTGTGGTGGCTGTAAAATTTAATGTTCAAATGGGCAATTCTAAGAGTAAAGGGAAAGTTCTATTAGGAATTACATTGGAACAAAATCCTTAAATTAAAACTGTCCTTTTCTCCCCTCACAACAAAACAAAACAAAACACCAACCTGGGACATATGGTCAAACTAACAAGTGATTTCTTTATTTTTGGTCTTATTTCTTTCTAATTAAAATTTAACAACTTTACTAAAATATATCTCAGTATTGAGTATTCTGTGTTGAGTGTTCAATTTTCTATGTACATGAGAAATTCCAATATGTAGATTCAAGGGTTCTTTTACTTCAAAAAAGTTTTCTTGAATTACATATTTTTTCAGTATTTGTTTTGTTCCATGGTTTTGCTTTTCTTCTTCAGAGATTTGTATATTGGATCTCTTTTGCCTGTGTCTTGTAACAAATATTTTGTCCAATCCTTTTTAACTCTTCATTTCTGCTGCCCCCATTTCTTGTATCTATCCCTTTCTGTGTTTCCCTGCGTATAATCTATTTTGTGTTATTTCCGATTGCACTTTATTTCTATGATTATTCTTTTACTTAACTTCTGATTTATTCAAAAATCATACTTCTTCCTTCATTACCTTTGTCCTTTGATTTTACATTTCTGCAAAATATTGCAGGAATATTATAATATTCCTTCAGAGATCTAATTACTTCATCAAGTTTGAACATTTCTATGGCAAAATCCTTAGTGACAATTTGTATCAGCCCATTGCACCCCATTTTTAAGAGTGCTTTTATCTAATTTTTGTCCTCTAATCCTTGTATTGATGCTGTACAATGTAGTTTTATGATTACTTCTCATTGGATGAATTGTATTTTTCTAGATTAATAACTATTGGTAGAAATTTCCTATGAGGAGTTGAATGGGGTCAGGGTTGTTTTTCTAGGAAACAGAACCCAAAGGTCTTTTCTCTTTTTGTTTCAGGAGAGGCAGCTGTTCCTGGGAAGTTCAACTTGCTTTTATCTAGCTCTGTCTCCACCAATATTTGGAACTAACCACTTCCAAGAGAGTACTACCGTTAGCCTTGTTCGTACCTGAAAGCAAGCGATATGGTTTTTATAATTTGGGGTAAGCTTCTTACCTTTAGAAAATGTATTTTTTCCAAGTTTGGGAGAAATGCTGAGTTACACAGCTTTGTTCCTCCCAGAAATACTCCTTTCTCCTTTGAACCCATCCTCATCAATACTTTTCCCCACTGCCCCACGGGAAGAGGTTATTGTCAAAAATCATCAGTAACCTCCAAATGGCTTATTCCAATTGCTAATTTTAAGATGTTATTTTATTTGACTTACCATAGGCCTGTCGCGCAGTTGCTCACTCCCTTTTTGAAACATTTCCCTCAGTTGTATTCCACACCATTCTCTCACGACTCCTACCTCATTGGCTAATTCTTCTAGGCTCCTTTGCAGTTTCTTTCTTATGTTCTCAAATGTTAAACTTTGGAATACATCGGGGTTCTATTCCCAGGCCTTTTCTTTACCTCTCCCTCCTTCTTAGTTGATCTCACCCAGTCTCATGCTTTTACACACATATCTCATTGGGGCTGGACTCCAGTTTTATATATCTCGATCACTTTCCCTGGGTATTTCACAGACAATCAAAATTAACATGTCTAAAATCAAACTCCAAGTCTTTCTTTCTGCATGTGCTGCTGTACGAGGTCTGCACGCTAACTGACTGCGCCACTGGAGCTCTCCAAGTCTTTCTCTCTAAATCTGACTTTTCTTACAGTTTTCCCCACCTCAGTTAATACAAATTCCCTCCTTCTAGTTGTTCAGATTCCAAACCTTGGAGTAATTCTTTACTCCTCTGTTTCTCAAACCTGACATGCAATCATCACTAAACTTTGGCAGCTCTTCTTTAACAGTATATCCAGAATCTGATCACTTCTTACCAGCCACCAGCATCTCAGCTGGAATGACTAAATGGCCTCCTAACTATCCTTTCTACCTTTGCCATTGCAATTCTACAGTCTGTTTTCTACATGGCACCTAAAGTAGTACAATTACAATGGTCACACACATGCAAATATTGCCTACTTCACTCAAAGTAAAAGTCACATTCTTTCAATGGCTGCAAGTCCCTTCATGATATAGCCCCTTGCTTCAATTATAATATATTTTGTAGTTTGTCAACTTTTCCCAGAAATTTCCTACCTCAGGGCCTTTGCCCTTGATGTACTCTCTGCCTGGAATTTTATTCCCTTTCTGTCTTCTTGGCCTAAACTCTCATGGTTTTCAGATTGTTGCTCCCTTATCTCCTTATCAGTAAACTCTTCTCTGAGAACTGTACCTTATAACAACCATTGGATCACACACACCCCTCTGCTCCACCCAAGTACTGCTATCCCCTTTACCCTGCTTGATTTTTCTCTGATATCTCTTACCAGTTGATGTATTAGGTAAGACGTTCTTCGTTTACCCATTTTCTCTTTCGCCCTTCTTGCATGTGCTATGAGGGCAGGAATTTGCTGGTGTTCCACGCTGCTGAATCTTTACCACCTGGTTTGGCCCATCGTAGAAAGCCACGAAATGTTAGCTGAAAAAATAAATTAAGTGAATGGACAATAAGTGTGAATTGCATAAATATGTATGAAGTGTTATATCATTAATATGAAGATTTAGACTTGCGAAATAGTGATCTATAATGCTTACGGAACAGAGTATATAGAAAAAGTATAAAAACATTTATAAGATGTTAGGGAGAGGGAGAAGTCACTGGGAGAGGTACAGGAGGATCTTCAATTATATACATGATGTTTGACTTCTCAAACATAATAATAAGCAAATGTGACGTAATGTTAAGAATTAGTAAAACCGAGTAGTGGGTACACTAGTGTTTTACTTATTTTCTATTTTTGTCAATATATTCAAAATATTTATTTCATTTTTTTTAAGAAGGGAAAACAGATTAACTTCTTAAGGGAATATCCAGAAAATGTGTAGAATCAAAGTTTTAAAGAAAAAAGTATAAAAACATTTATAAGATGTTAGGGAGAGGGAGAAGTCACTGGGAGAGGTACAGGAGGATCTTCAATTACATACATGATGTTTGACTTCTCAAAAATAATAATAAGCAAATGTGACGTAATGTTAAGAATTAGTAAAACCGAGTAGTGGGTGCACTAGTGTTTTACTTATTTTCTATTTTTGTCAATATATTCAAAATATTTATTTCATTTTTTTTAAGAAGGGGAAAACAGATTAACTTCTTAAGGGAATATCCAGAAAATGTGTAGAATCAAAGTTTTAAAGATTAAGAACACATCAAATGATCACAGAATAAATTACAGCTGAGGATGCGATCGAAGTGATTGGCAAGGATTAAAATCCACCTACATTTAAACAACACTGAGGGCAAAAGAGTTTTACGTGGGTCCGTATTTCATTGGTTGCCTAGTAAGGTGAGCAGTGACTGAAGATGTTATGGGTCTCACCTATCAAAAGCAGTTTAGTTATAGTTTTAGAGACAATTGTCTTCCATTATTTTTTACAAAGCACATATACACTACAAATATATAATGAATGTTTTTTATGGGTCACACTTATGTTAATTAGTAGGATTACAGAACTGAATAAGATAAAAATGGTAAAAAAAAAAAATCTGGCTTTGGGCCGGCCCGGTGGCGCACTGGATAGTGCACCGCTTGGGAAGCGCGGCGGCGCTCCCGCCCGAGGGTTCGGATCCCACATGCAGACCGGTTCCCGCTCACTGGCT
>NW_007737408.1:41502-44685 GCF_000696425.1 Galeopterus variegatus | reverse complement strand
GGACACGGAAAAAGACAAAAGACAAAAAAAAAGAAAAAAAAAAAAAAAAATCTGGCTTCAAAGAGTCCTCAGTCTAGTGGGGAAGCTGGACAAATAAACAGTTACAAAACAATGTGCTATAATGGTGCCATCATAGAGACATGTAGGGTGCCTGGGGGGCAGAGAACTGTGAGAATGAGCTCCCCACATGTCAACAGAGATCTGTGCTCACAGAGAAACCTTACCCAGAGCCATGCTGTCAGCAACTGTGTTCCAAAATCTACCATAATTATTAGTCCTAACTGCCAAATCCAGGGCCTCCCACTAGAATCTATTATACTGCAGGTTTTGTGATTTTTTCAAAGTAGTAAGACATTTGTTAAACTCAATACATTCTTAGGAAGTTTTTATACTGACTTAAGTGCCACATTGCTAACTTAATCAGGTTTTTCCCTTGGATTTCTCAAATATCCACAGCAAACCCAAAGCCAGGAAGTGAAAGCCTTGTTTATCAGAACACAGGGCATTCAGAAGCAAATTTATTCTCTCAGTCATCTACTGATAAGAGATATGGAGAGAAACCCCTCTCAGGAGAAAGCGCTAAAATGATTTTCTCAACCAAAAGTTATTTATAAAATTAGGTAGCCGATTCGTTAGATAATAGCTGACTATTTTATGACGTTATGAGTTTAGCTATGGGTAGAAGCAAGTGCAGCAACAGCTGTAATGAAGGTCAATAGGAAGAGAAATCGAAAAATATACACCCAAGGGGTGGCAATAAACAGAAATGGACTAAATATTAAAAGATCAATAACAGGGTTTTGTTCATGGACTGCTATTCACAAGTTTAATATAGTGCCTGTATTTGACTAGCTATTTTCCTTTCGGATTTATATCTGTCCTCAGAAAGCAGCACCCCATGGGGCAAAATCCTCCTGGTTGAGATGACCTCAGGTCTCCTGCCATCAGGTAAACAGATTTTATAAAGGTGAGATGGCTTTTACATTGGAAAACATAATAGGTAAAGCTCAAGTGTCCCTTTTGGGAAAGAATGCTATCTGTGTTGCTTGGGACAGCTTAATAAAAATGGAAAGTAATAAGTTGCTATTCCATGAACTAAAATATAGGGTCTACATATGGTAGAGAACAAATTCATAGACCCTATATTTTAGTGGGAAGACCAGACCAAAAAAATCAAAAGAAGGAGGGAGAGAAGGAGAGAGAGAAGAAAAGAAACAAATAAAGAAAGAGATGGTATACTGTAAGAAGTGCTAGGAAAAAAACAAACGAACAAAGGGGCCCATATCAGAACTACAGCAGAGACTGAGGTACTTTAGATATTAGATCAGGGAAAGCCTCCCTGAGAGGGTAAAATTGAAGCTGATGTGTAAGGATCAGAAGAATACAGTTATGGAGAGAGTAGGGGAGGAACATTTCAAATAGAGGCATAGGTGTACAAAAGCCTCACGTTTGAGGAAATGGAAGACCATTTGTGTGTAAAACAAGGGGAAGCATGCAGGCTTTTTGGTCCATACAAGAAGCTTGGAGTGTATTCTAAGTGCAATGGGAAGCCATTGGTAGGTGCTGGATGAAGAGGGGACAGTTTCTGGTTTAAATGTTGTGTTGTAGAAATGATCACTCTGTCTTTGGAAAACGGATTGTGGGGAGAGGATGTAATGGGGAAGATTAGTTAGAAAGCTGTTGCAGTAGTCTAGACATGGCATTTTGTATTTCCAGATGAAAGACCAGGACAATATCTTCCAACACATGGGTTTTGACCCTTCTTTCATGGAGAGCTGAAGTCAATGTTCCCTCCACTTGAACTGAATAGGGCTTATGATGGCTTCAAACAACTGAGTATGATAGAAGTGATTCTGCAACTTTGCAGGCTAGACAATGAAAAGGATACAGCTTCCTCCTTGCTCTCCCTCTTTGGGGCACTCACTCAATGGGAAGTCAGCCACCATGCTGTGAGGAAGCCCAAACTATCTTATGTGGAAAGACCATATGGAGAGAAACTGAGACCTTTGGCCCCCAGCTGGCATCATTCTCCAGGCACATGAGTGAATCTGCCTTCAGCCTTCAAGTCTTCCAGCTGAAGTCCAGTCATTATAGACAAAGACCAGCTGTCTCCATACTGATCTGTCTGAATTCCTAATCCACAGACTCTGTGAGCATTAAAGAAAATGGTTGTTTTATGCAACTAACTTTTGGGGTAATTTGTTTTTTAGCAATAGATGAGAAATGAGTAGTAATAGAGAAGGGGACAGAAGGTAGTCACCATATATTTTGAAATTAGAATCTAAAAAATTTGCTGAGGAAATGGATGTGGAGATTGAAGAGGCAGGAATAAAGGATAATTTCTAAATTTTTGGCTTGAGTAACATAGTGGGGAATAGCTCCACTTACTGAGAGCAAAAAGGTAGGAGGTTACAGATGACAGATTTAGAGGGGGCAAAGCTAATCTTTTCTACTAGATTTTAAGCTCTTTGAGAGCAAGGAGGAGTTTTATCTATTTCCTCCATAGCACAAAACACAGTGACTTTTGAGTAGTAAGTGAATAAATATTTCCTAAATGGAACTGTGAAAAAGCTGCTGCCCACGACTGCCCCAGTGAGATCATTCCTCCTGAAAGTACTTATCTACGATATAGATGGATATAAATGAAGATGCATTTTTAACATTTGCATAAGGGGATTTGACATATTACAATAACTAATCACACTTTGCAAGGGAAGGACATATAGATTAACTTGGTGTCTTTCAGACATAGGCTGCGCATAGCAAAGTGATATAAGAAACTGGAAAATATATGGTTAATTTGGCACATGGAGACATACATATATTAAAACAGGTCATATCAGTCACAGAAATGAGGAATTATTGTTCCACGTTGTGCTCTGTAAACAAAACCTTCATGCTTCTTGCTTATGGCTAATAGCTTGTGTGTATGACCTTGGACTTTTCTTTGCAGCATGGTTGCTTAGATTTGCATTAGCCATAGCTTCTTAATAAAGTATCTAACTGAATATATTCACTCCAGAGTTTCTGGGAAATTTCCTGTTAGGCCCAGGACTTTAAATAGACCCAGTGTCAGAGGAAACATAGTTGTGGTGCTGAAAGGGCCAGTCTGCAGGGAACTCTCCAGAGTAACACCTAAGTGGCAGCTGAGTCTTCTGATTCCCCTCAGTTTCTGCAGCCAAC
>NW_007737408.1:38561-40983 GCF_000696425.1 Galeopterus variegatus | reverse complement strand
AAATAGACCCAGTGTCAGAGGAAACATAGTTGTGGTGCTGAAAGGGCCAGTCTGCAGGGAACTCTCCAGAGTAACACCTAAGTGGCAGCTGAGTCTTCTGATTTCCCTCAGTTTCTGCAGCCCACTCTATCTGCATTCTTAGTGTTTGACACTGTTTTATGCAAACCTGCCCATTTTGTAAATAACTTCACAGTGTCTGGTTTGCCTTTTCTTTCTGGCTCCTAAGTTAAGAATTTATCCCTCTTAAAATATTTGCCAATCTCATTTATATTCAAAGGGCAAATATGAACTCTTGAGCCATCTCCTCTGGCCACATTATTTGCCTCTGTGTTTCTGGCAGGCAGAGGAATGCTCGCTGTGGAGGCCAACAGAGCCTGCCTGTGTGGGGAGAGGCAAAGACCTTGCAAATACGCCTCCGGGCCCAACCACGGCACACTCAGACACACTTTCTAAACTCTCCCAGAGAAAAGGTTTAACTCCTCAATGATAAAGATGCTTAATGACAAAGATGTCCCTCTTTTGATTCTTTTCCTTTGGAAGGGAAGGTAATAATACAATTGACTCATTTGGCTTGGCTTCTCAAAAATGATGGTCCTGGGTAAGATGTTAATGTTTATCCCTTATTAAACGTTGGTTCTAATTAAACAAAGTCTCTGCCTTGAATAGGAAAATTGATTTTTGTTTAATATTTTTGTTGATAAAATCGTGGTTGATTAGTGAGGTTGCAGTTAGTTATTAAGTCTTAATATGTAGTTGTAACTTAAAGTCCATTCTTTTTCAAATAATGTTCAATGACCCATCAGGTTTCCTGAGGTCTTTAGAATTTTCAGCTTTCATAATCCTCTATTGTGTTCTCAGGATTAGGAGGTACTCCAGGGAGCAGGTGCTAGTGGCCAAGCAGGTTTTTATTTCCAATGAGGGGAGGAATTTTCATAAAGGATTGAGTAATCCTACATCCATTAACCTTTGTGGCATTCTCTGCCCAGTGACAGTGGCACCCACACTGTTGGTCTTTCTTTCTTTCTCTTGCCTTCTTTCTTTCTTTCTTTTTCTCTCTCCCTTCCTTCCTTCCTTCCTTCCTTCCTTCCTTCCTTCCTTCCTTCCTTCCTTTCTCCTTCTTACCTTCTTTCACAAATAAGGAATGGGTCCAAATTTTAAACAATCTCCTCAATATCAGATGGAGGCAGCCTGGTAAAAGGTAGAGTGCAGGAGGGAGAGATGGAGCCCACATCAGCTGCTTGAGGTGATGGGTCGTCTTGGTTTGGCTCGCCACTCTCTCTTACTTATCAGTGCCACCCTTCTGTACCTGTGGCATAGCAGCTGGAGACTTTATAAATTAAAGACACTGATTTTAAAAACAAATTTTAAATTTATAAAACCAATTTTGTTCATTATAGACATTTGAAGTGATATCAAGGTATATAAAGTATAGAGTCAATGTCTTCTTCCCTCACAATGCCTGTCCTCTTCCTGCCCAGCTACATTGGAACTTGACGTACATTTTTTTACTACAATGCTGAAGTTTTTTGAAGTAGTTTCACTCTTTTTTTTTTTTTTTTTTTTTTTTTTTCTATTTCAGAGCTCATTTAGAAAACCCATTTCTTTGCTTTGGAAACTCAGGTCAAACAGAGCTCGTGTTTTTTGTTTTATATACAGTAGTCCCCCTTTATCTGTGGGCAAATGAAAAAGACCCCCAGTAGATGCCTGAAACTGCAGATAGTACCTAACCCTATATGAGCATATACTATGATTTTTCCCTATACATAAGTACCTATGATAAAGTTTAATTTATAAGTTAGGCACAGTAAGATATTAACAACAATAACTAATCGTAAAATAAAACAATTATAACAATATGAGGGTATTACAAAAATTTTGTGGATAAATAGAATTAAAAGATAGTACAGTGATTTGTAGCTCTCATTGTAGAACTGTAGAGATCTTTCAATTCCTTGTTTAAATTTATTACTAGGTTTTATTTTGGGTGTTGTTGTTGTTTCTTTTTTGGTGACAATTGTAAATGGGCTTGCTTTCTTGATTTCTTTTTCTGCTGGTTTGTTATTGGAGTATAAAAACACTACTGATTTTTGCATGTTAATTTCCTATGCTACAACTTTACTGAAATTGTTTATCAACTCTAATAGTAACAGCTTTTTTGTAGACTCTACGGGTTTTTCTATGTATAAGATCATGTCATCTGCAACCAGGGACATTTTGACTTCATCTTTCCTAATCTGGATGCCCTTTATTTCTTTCTCTTGTCTGATTGTTCTGGCTAGTACTTCCAATATTATGTTAAATAGGAGTAGTAAGGGCCGCCCCGTGGCGCACTCGGGAGAGTGCGGCGCTGGGAGCACAGCCACGCTCCCGCTGCGGGTTCGGATCCTATATAGGAATGGCTGGTGCGCTCACTGGCTGAGCG